>NC_081191.1:100017109-100317109 GCF_902713425.1 Acipenser ruthenus
CTTTTTTTAATTGTGCATACTTTTCCCAAGGATTTAAAGTCATTACAACAAATGAACGTTATCCTAAAAATGGATTGCTTAGAAATTTAACTTAGAAGTCCAGTTGAAATGTAAGCGCAACATATTTAGATAGTGCCTTTGCTGAAACTCTGAGTAGCTGCTATAAAAGGCAATGTTGTGTAGAAATTGCATGTGGTACAGTATGCTGTGAATGCAGGGATTTTATCATGATTCTGGTGCCAGTGATGTATTTCTATCCTTGGCAGGAGATATGCATGTTGGAAGTAAATTCTAAGGAAATTGTGCCTTGCCTCTCCGCATATATGCTTACTCATTAATTGTAAGCAATGGAGGGGTATGGGTTGCTAACACATTTTGTGAGTAGGGTTTTCATGGGAAAGTATGCAAGTGTTTTAAAGAAAATGTGGTTTGTTTCACTAACTGGTGGTGGTGTGTGTGTTGTGTGTGTGTGTGTGTGTGTGTGTGTGTGTGTGTGTGTGTGTGTGTGTGTGTGGGGGGGGGGGGGGGGGGGGGGGGGGGGGGGGGGGGGGGCAGGCAGAGTGCTTCACTTGACAGGAAATGGGTTCATGAGTTCTCTGTCCCTCCGAGTTCAGTGAGTTACACCCTCTTCATAGTGAAGTGCTGTTTCTCAGGATTGTCGAATTCACGATAAGCTTTTCTTTTGTTGGCCTTTTGGGATGAACAGGAAATGCTACAAAATGGGTGACTTTTTCCCTCTGGAGAAGAAGTTTTAAATATAACCGAGTTTCTGAAGTTTTGAGAAACAGCATTGAAATTCCTCTTAATGCGTTTACAACCATTTCTTGTTTAGTGCCATCTCAATCTCTTTTTTTTCTCACATGTTTTTAGCTCATGTGAATAACATGTATTTTATAATTTTCAAACTGTTTAGCCTGGAAAGGTCCTATTAGATGCAATACAAAGCAGTTCACATTAATTACAGAGTTTAATTGTGCAGATACTGCAGTGTAAATGCTCTTCTGATAAACTGAATGACAAAAGTCTTAGAATTGGTAAGGTTCAGGAAGTTATGTCATGGCAAACATGTTCTTCAGTGCACCTTTTAAAAGCCATCAGGTGTGAAAATCAGAACAAGGGCCCCATGGTTTATTTGATGTGTTGTTTGTTTTTGCACATGAACGGTATGTATTCTGTCTACTGTGTCATTTATGGGAACTGCAATTTAAAGTGTGCATGTTTTAAGTTTTGTTGACTACCACTAGTTTGAAGTGATAGTTAACTAAACTTCAGTTCACACAATGAATTCAATACTGTATTCATTTGTTTTTTACATGCACAATTTATTTTAGTACATTCTATATTGAGCTTTAGAGTTTAAGCTAACAATGTTTTAGTTTCTTGGTCCCTTGATTGTGATCCATGGGGAATTTGTAAACCTGTGTTTTTTTTTCCTTTGTTTATAAACTTAATCTTACTGCTTTAAACACACGTGGATTATTTTTATTTCCATCTGTGTTCAGCATAAATGCATACATGTGTTGCCCACTCATTTCCTATTTTTTATTTTATTGGATATTATTTAACACCCCATTGCCGTGTCTATTCTCTGGTTGCTATTTGGCTGCTGGTTTGTGGTATTCTTCTTGTACTCTGGGAGTCTGTCACTGTATTAATCAGAAGTTGGTGGTGCTCATTCTTCCTCCTTTGGGTTTCCTTTCTCACTGCTTGCAGCGTCGGGCCCGGTCCCTGGTCCTGGTCCAGTTCCTGGCTCTCAGTTTGGAACAATAACCCGGCAGATCTCTCGGCACAATTCCACCACCTCTTCTGTTTCCTCGGGGGGCTACAGACGAACCCCTTCCATCACGTCTCAGTTTTCTGTGCAGCCTCACGTTAACGGCGTACCCCTTTACCCTCCCAGCTCAAGTAAGGCTCCTTGCTTTTCTTTCTCTGACTGCCACTTAAAAGCATGCTCTAGTAGTGCAATGTAAGAACAATGCTTTTTTTGTTGCCTAATTCTATACATGACAAAAAAAAATTAATAAATGGTGTATATTTGTATGGGCATATACTGTAAAACAGGAAATGAAAGCAGCAACTTCAGATTGTCCTCTAGGGACATGTTTACGGCAACAGACGTTTGCAAATGTAAAGTCTACATATACTGTACTGTGTATAAACTGTTTCGTTATTGTGCTAATTTAGCAGCATGTATATACTGTGAAATGAGTGCATGTATGATCCTCATGGCCGCTCTTTTAAAATCTTGCATCCCCCCCCAAAAGTAGGAATACAAGGTTTTGCAAGACTTGCATTAATGTACTTCCTATTCGGAAATACTAGTAAATACATACCCTTTTTATTGCCAGATGTCATCCTCATTTTAGTGTCAAAGTAAACCATTTAGTATCTGTTCTATTTAATTTAAGTGCATTATACATCATCCTGTTATCTGATAAGTCATGTTTGATTTTGTTTTATATTTATTTTCTCTGTTGAAGGTTTCTCTGCATTCCCATTCCTATATTTGCTTTTTACTGGTAGTGTAAATAGTAAATCACAAGGTGCCGTGATAACCCTTGTTTAATCAGTAGCCGTACATTTTAACACTATTGGCAATGGACAAAGGAATTAAAACAACTGCTTGTCCTCCATTAGGCACGGTTTAATAAGCATTAACATTCAGCCAACTTTGAAATAATCTGCATAGAAATAGTTTTGTACTGCTTAGATCAGTTTTGTAAGCACAGAATTGTATTGTGTGGTATAGGCTTCAGAACCATGCAGATTCTGAACTTTATTATATGAATTGGAAAAGTACCATATGGCTTTTTTGGAGTTGTCTGTCGAGTACAGCAATCCAGTTTCCCCAGGAAGAATATCCTCAGGATGTCCTTTGGATAGTGTGGATGCACTGCTGACAGACACAATGGCAACTCTCCAGAGTGAGGCTGCTTTGCAGTTACAGTGCCCCATGAATTGTTAGACTGGTGCAGTCCAGTTTTAAGACCCAGGTAGCTGCTAACCCTCTGGAGCTTTAATTTTTATAAATGAAAGGATGGGAAATCCCCTTTTGTTCTTTTTAGGAGTTCCATGCAACCACAATGCAAATAGTTGTCAGTGCGTGGTTGTGAAATGTACATTTCTTCGTCTTTAGGTCATACAGTATTTCCCTTTTTTCTTTTCTTTTTTTTTTTATCTGACACTGCTCTTTAATTGCCTGTATCTAATAATAGATATTTTTCATATTAAACCTAGGCTTTTACATTCCTCATACTTGCTTCCTTACAAGTTTAAGCATTTCACAGCAATAAATCATTGTTGGTGTGGAAGATGTAACAGGGCCCATTGCCAGTTGTAATGCCTCATGTAAATAGAGTGACATGGTCCTGGCTTTGGAGCAGGTGTGTCTGGTACTCAGTGGTGTTTTGAAGTAGCGCTGAGCAGAACACAGGATAAATTGCCCATGTTTGAAAAGAAAGGCATGTATTCCAAATGAGTGCAAGCAAAACCCTGGGGACGAGTGTGAGCATCTGAATAACTGAGAATGAGCCTTGGGCAGCTCCACAGCAGGAACAAGGTCATCATCCATACATGTATGAGCAAGGAAAGTTCTGCTCTGAACCCAGACTGACAAACGCATTTCGTTTCGGGCGATTTCATACTTATTACTGCAAAAACAAAATTGAAAGCCATTTTTTGACCCACCCCCCCGCCCCCAACTCAAGTTGTGTATGTGCATGTTTTTTTCCCCCACCAAACTAATCTTAAATCTTTATACATTTTACTAGCTAGACAATTTTATACCACAGTGAATGACCTCTTCTATTGTGGACCACCCAAGTAGTACAGTGTGTGTGTGTGTGTGTGTGTGTGTGTGTGTGTGTGTGTATATATATATATATATATATATATATATATATATATGTGTGTGTATGTGTGTGTATATATATATATATATATATATATATATATATGTGTGTGTGTGTGTGTGTGTGTATATATATATATATATATATATATATATATATATATATATATATATATATATATATATATATATATATATATATATTATATATATATATAAATATATATATATATATATGTATGTATGTGTGTGGTGTTATAAAAAGATCTTAACCCAAGTTTGAATTTGGGTAGATAACATGTCCCAATTTAAACAAAGCGGGCAACGTTGTACAAGCTGTACAGTACATTCAAGGTTTTTTTGGCAAGGTGTTGGTTCTGGGACTCACATGCCTTTGTTCCCTGTGCCTGACTGACATCTGCTTGTTTGTTTCCTCCTGTTTTATCCCTGCCCTCTCTCTTTCCCTGTTTGGTTTGTGTTGCTGCTTCAAGTGTCTATTGCCCCTCCCCCTCCCCCTATGCCTCAGCTGACTCCACAGATACCTCTCACAGGCTTTGTTGCCAGAGTGCAAGAAAACAGTAAGTCTGGAAACTACCTCGCTGTCTCTGAGAGTAGCATGCTTCACATACACGCACGTTGTGTTTCTCCTTGTTTTGGTTTAGAACTTTCCTTTCACTGTCTGTCTACATCTCACAACTCTTTGCTAAGATTTCTCAGATCGATGCATGTTGCCATTTATACATGCACTAGTGCCTGTAGATTGTATTGTACAAATTAAAAGCCTGCCACTTTGTCGGTGCCAGGCAATTAAAAGAAGTCAAAGTTATATGTGGTTAATGGTTTTTAACTCACCAACTCAACTGGTTTTAGATGCATTTAAAAAAAAAAAAAAAAAAACACTGCAGTCCTGTACAAATACTCCTCTCACTAACCTCAAACATTAACTAACCCCATAGTTTCATTGCTTCCCAATACCTAGTGAATAACATTAGTTTTAAAGTATTCTAAAAAAAAAATATATATATAAATAAAAATAAGTTAGTAGTCAGCTATACAATTAATTCAAACTGCTGGCTACATTCAGACTGCCCTCAAGTATCATGTTATCAACTGCTTTTTGACACTAAAAACAAAAACACTCCTATTTTAAATGTCATTACAGTTTGGGACTCAATGGCAATATTGCATGTAGAATGATGATATAAGAACTAAACTTTCTTGAATTCTATACCTGCTTTACAGGTCACACTTAAATACATTTTTTTTTTAATGGCTAAGAGAAGTCTGTTTACATACTACACAAGCACACACACAGCAGGCTGCCATCTTTTGGAGATAAACAGAATTGCAAGTGTGTGTGTTCCATTGACTACAAGGTTAATGCATTTTTTCAAAATGTTAGGTCCTGTTTCTTAGGGACAGGATTTACATGTAAAATTAACAATGTGCTGATTTAAAAAATTAGTTTTTTTAATTACATGTGGATACACAGTGTGTGTAGCTGTTTAGGCTACTACAGGTTCAGAATGCAGAAGAGTGGGTTAATTTCAAACACATAAAGGGAAAGCTGTGGAACTTTCCTTTACCCGTTAACTTTCATTACCACTGAGCAGATCTGTGCTTACCTCAAAGGCAAGGAGATGAGCTTCAGACACTTCAGATACAGGAATACAGAATATTGTGAGCTTTGGAAATAAGCAAACAGATTTAGAAAATGTACGACTTAATTTAATTTCTCTGTTTCTGAAAGTAAAACACTTGTATTTTATCTCAACAGTGGTGGATCTACATGTCATCTCCACCCTTAGCTCTTTATTGATCGTGTGGATCTACATGTCATCTCCACCCTTAGCTCTTTATTGATCGTGTGGATCTACATGTCATCTCCACCCTTAGCTCTGTATTGATCGTGTGGATCTACATATCATCTCCACCCTTAGCTCTTTATTGATCGTGTGGATCTACATGTCATCTCCACCCTTAGCTCTTTATTGATCGTGTGGATCTACATGTCATCTCCACCCATAGCTCTTTATTGATCGTGTGGATCTACATATCATCTCCACCCTTAGCTCTTTATTGATCGTGTGGATCTACATGTCATCTCCACCCTTAGCTCTTTATTGATCGTGTGGATCTACATGTCATCTCCACCCTTAGCTCTTTATTGATCGTGTGGATCTACATGTCATCTCCACCCTTAGCTCTTTATTGATCGTGTGGATCTACATATCATCTCCACCCTTAGCTCTTTATTGATCGTGTGGATCTACATGTCATCTCCACCCTTAGCTCTTTATTGATCTTGTGGATCTACATATCATCTCCACCCTTAGCTCTTTATTGATCTTCTGGATCTACATATCATCTCCACCCTTAGCTCTTTATTGATCTTCTGGATCTACATATCATCTCCACCCTTAGCTCTTTATTAATCTTGTGGATCTACATATCATCTCCACCCTTAGCTCTTTATTGATCTTGTGGATCTACATATCATCACCACACATTTGTAGAAACTCGTCTTATGTATGGAAATACAGTTCCATACATAAACTAAATTAATATTCTAAAGTCAACGAGATATTTGATAGGCAGACAAGTACAGGAAAACACTTTACAACTACACTAACTAAACTGTCAATGTAGTTTACTAACAACTCTTATAGCTTTAGTACAAACTTATCAGCCTGTTGCCTTTCCACGACTGCATGGGGATTCATGATGGGTGGCTGCAATTACAATGAATGCACAGAGCATGTATGTGTCTATGTAATGCAGTACTTTTTCCTCTCCTGGTTTGGTTTGCCCATGGACGTGTGTTTTTTTGAATACCCTTTGCCCTCTGTTCCAGTTGCGGACAGCCCCACCCCTCCTCCCCCGCCTCCCCCAGACGACATGCCCATATTTGACGAGTCCCCGCCTCCTCCACCCCCCCCACCGGCCGACTACGAGGATGAGGAAGCTGCTGTGGTGCAGTACAGTGATCCCTATGCTGACGGAGACCCGGCCTGGGCTCCCAAGAGCTATATTGAGAAAGGTGAGCATTAAGCAGGGGAAATAAATACATACAACTTCCCAATTTTGGTATGTTTAACATACCTGTGTCGAGTGAAAACAAACAGTGGAGGTACTTGTATGGTTTTGATGCCATGGTGTAATTGAATGTGTTTGTGATGTCATTTACTACATGTGTTTCTATTGAAAACTTCAGGCATCATGGTATTGAGTGTATGTATATCTCTGTGTGTGTAATTAATTTACATACATGTATGTATGTATGTATGTATGTATGTAAATTAATTACACACACACACTAACTATCACAAAGAAACCTGTCCCTAAAGGACTGAACATTTGTGGCTGCTTTATTCAAGGTGTTTTGCTATTGCTTGCATTTTTTTCTGGGAAATATGCTTTGTGCTGATTTTGAAATTAGAATAAAAAGATAAATGTCATTCAAACTGTGTACAGAGAATATTTGTATGCTTTTCTTCACCCAAAGAACTAACTTTTTTATTATTATTTCCCTCTCTAAATGTAGTTGTTGCAATTTATGACTACTCAAAGGACAAGGAGGATGAGCTGTCTTTCAATGAAGGTGCAATTATTTACATTATCAAGAAGAATGATGATGGCTGGTATGAAGGCAACTGCAATGGAGTCACTGGCTTATTCCCTGGGAATTATGTGGAGTCAATCATGCACTATGCAGATTAAGAGACCACATCTCTAGTGGGGACCCTATTTATTCACTCATATCTGGACAAAGTTCATTGACCTAAAACGCTTAGATAAGTGCATTGGGATGTGACAGAATGTTTCTTTGCTTTTTAAATTGCAAATACAAATTCTATTTACTGGGTTACTTTTTGGGTTGGACAGGGGTGGATGGGGAGAATAAGGTATGCTAAGGTGCAACATGATATGATTTGAATATTGGTAACATGCTTATTTACAATGTGTTTAATGGTCTATAGGCAGGTGTTGTCATATTACTATGTGGCTGTTCATAATATGAGCAGCTGTCTCTTAGTCAGTAATGTGTTACTCTGAGTGTCTTTCACAATGTCTTGACCAGCCTATCCCATGAGTGTATATGTAGAGGTATATTTTATACATCAGGTTTTAAATTGTGCTATTCATTTTTGTTTTTCTTCCCAGTTTAGCATGGTAACTGACACTAAGGTAGACCAATGCGTTTTTGATGTTATTAGAAAGCGAATGGTAATGCAGGTCAGATTACTCTTTTAAAGCTAATGGTCATTCCTGAATTGTACTT
Organism: Acipenser ruthenus; assembly: GCF_902713425.1. Taxonomy (NCBI): domain Eukaryota; kingdom Metazoa; phylum Chordata; class Actinopteri; order Acipenseriformes; family Acipenseridae; genus Acipenser; species Acipenser ruthenus. The sequence continues at coordinate 100,025,242 of NC_081191.1, forward strand.
TTAAATTTGCTTGAAGCATGCATACAAATTAAGAATTAATGTATTGTAACCTATACTCCCCTTTTTTTTTTTTTGTTTAATCCATTATGCTTCCAGTTTGTTATAATATATTTACAGTGAGCAATCAAACTCATTTTTTCTTTTTGAATGAAGTGTCTAAAGCATTGTTGTGGACTTGCTTGTGGTCTCATATTGTGAATGTTCCAGTTTCTATTTAAACATTTGATATTACATTTCCATAATGAATTTTACGTATGTTGCTTCATAGCACATAAAACAAGGCTTTGTGGTTTTGTTGGGGGGGAAATTATATATATATATATATATATATATATATATGGGATAGTTTTTTGGCCCACTGATTCTGCTGCTAATATTGACTTGGAAATACTAACCATTCAAATTTAGTTTTAGAACTTGGCTTCTAAATCTTTACCCTGAAAAACAGGAACAAATCCAATGAGAACATACTAGCATTTTTTAAATGATTGCAATTTGTATTAGAGGCTGTAAGTGTAAACGTGCACTGTGGGATCTTTCTGGGTTTTACCTGCGTTTTATCATGGAACTGTTTGATTTCACGAATTTAAATAATACTGCCATGCTGCAACGAGCATTCCATAAACCAGAACAGTCTAATGGACCAGAATTAAAGTACTTTGATTTTACACCTGTTTGTTGCCCCTCCCAGATTTATTTTTAGCTAAGGCTAGTTGTTTTTTGTCTAAACTTTAGTTGTCCAACTCTGTGTGTGTTTGGTCAGTAATATATATATATATATATATATATATATATATATATATATATATTACTGACCAAACATGGTTCATATGTATGTATATTTTTGCTCTATTAAATTCTGTTATTTAGATATGACCTCAAATAGGATTTGATATGATAACATAATATTCAAGGTAGAAATGGTGTGTTTATTAAAATATCGTTGCCTGCATTTATTATTTTCCATGGCTATGACATCTCATTCTAGCAACACAATATTTTTTACATATATAAACTATCCTGAAGGAACAGATAGACTTGTTTTAAATTGTTTACATTTAAGTACAGTAGTCCCCCAATCACATACCAGGTCACAGCTTGGAGTAAATGGGGTGTAAAAGATGCAGTGAGAGTTGGTACAAGGCCAATGACTTGTACAGTGATGCTTGCCTAGCAAGCACAAAGTATCAAGTTCTGCTGCAGTTTATTGCAGTGATACTGTAGTCTACATTTTTTAAGGTAAGTTTTAGCAGTTAACTTATTTTACAATAGCACTAGGTGGGCTATGTGACATTATCTGCTGATTTCGGAGCCTGATTAGCACTAATCCTGGACCATGATTACCCTGAAATTTTACATTTTGCAAACTTTTTTTTTTACTTTAATGTAATCTCAAAACTATGATATTTGTGAACTGTTTGATTTTTTTTTTTTTCTAATTTGTGTGAAATGAAATAGTGCCATATTAAATAAGTTGAACCAATTCTACTGTTTATAGACTTTAAATGGAGATGTATTTTGATCATCAGTTTTGTGTTACTGACAGGGAGAAGCAATCTGATGTACAGGAAGACTGGGATGCCTAGTGTTTATACCATAGTACCAGTCAGTATAGTTTGTAGCCATGCGCTGCTGATTGTTACCTTGATTAAACACTGGACTTCTCTGTGCTTGTGAGCACAGTAGAATGTTGAGACATGGTCATACAGTGGCTCTCAAAAGTATTCACCCCCCTTGGACTTTTCCACATTTTATTGTGTTACAACCTGGAATCAGAATGGATTTAATGAGTTTTTTTGCCACTGATCAACACAAAAAAAGTCCATAATGTCAAAGTGAAAAATAAAATCTACAAATTGTTCTAAATTAATTAAATACAAAACAGAAAATAATTGATTGCATAAGTATTCACCCACTTGAGTCAATATTTGGTAGAGGCACCTTTGGCAGCAATTACAGCCATGAGTCTATTTGGATAAGTCTCTACCAGCTTTGCACATCAGGACACTGCAATTAGTGCCCATTCTTTGCAAAATTACTCAAGCTCCGTCAAGTTGGATGGGGACCTTTGGTGAACAGCAATTTTCAACTCTTTCCACATATTCTCAATTGGATTGAGGTCCGGGCATTGACTGGGCCACTCCAGGACATTGACCTTTTTGTTTTTAAGCCACTCCAGTGTGGCTTTGGCTGTATGTTTGGGGTCATTGTCCTGCTGGAAGATTAATCTTCTCCCAAGTCCCAGGTCTCACTTCAGCAGGTTTTCCTCCAGGATTTCTCTGTACTTTGCTGCATCCATTTTGCCCTTTATCTTCACAAGCTTTCCAGGCCCTGATGCAGAGAAGCATCCCCATAGCATGATGCTGCCACCACTATGCTTCACAGTAGGGATGGTGTTCTCAGGATGATGTGCGGTGTTAGGCTTGCGCCAAACATAGCGCTTAGCGTTGAGGCCAAAAAGCTCTATTTTGGTCTCATCAGACCATAGAATCTTTTTCCACTTGGTCTCAGAGGCTCCCACATGCCTTCTGGCAAACTCTAGCCGGGATTTGATGCAAGTTTTTTTCAACAATGGCTTTTTTTGCCACTCTCCCATAAAGGCCAGTTTTGTGAAGCACCTGGGCTATTGTTACCGTATATACAGTGTCTCCCAGCTCAGCCGTGGAAGACTGTAACTCCTTTAGAGTTGCCATAGGCCTCTTGGTGGCCTTTCTGACTAGTGTCCTTCTTGCCCGGATACTCAGTTTTTGAGGACGGCCTGTTCTAGACAGATTCACAGTTGTGCCATATTCTCTCCATTTCTTAATAATGGATTATACTGTGCTCCGGGGGATATTCAATGCCTTAGAAATGTTCTTATATCCTACCTGATTGGTGCTTTTGAAGAACCTTATTCCTGATTTGCTTTGAATGTACCTTCGTCTTCATGATGTAGTTTTTGTTAGGAAATGTACTAATCAACTGTGGGACCTCCCGGAAACAGGTGTATTTAACCTGAAATCACGTGAAACACTTTGACCCTTTTGCGGTCCTATGTCGGACCTGGTCCGACAGTGCAATTATTCCTTTCCGGTCCAATGTCGGACCATGTCCGACATCATCAAAAAACGGGTTTCTAGTCGTTTTTCCTCCGGAAAAAGTCGAAGGCCAAGTGGGAGTGACAGGAGCCGAGACAAGCTGAAAAAAAAAAAACAAAAGGGCGTATCTCATGAAGTCATACTTGCCCCTGGCATCGGATAATGGCGGCCATAAGGAAACAAGCTGGCCGTTTACTGAATCAGCGCACATGGAATATCACAGACATTTGCAGAGCTTTTTTTAGATGTTATAGTAATAAAATAATGACTTGGATTGCATTATTGAGGAGTTTGGTGATAAAACGAGTGATCAGGAGATGATTGATCGGTATGTACGACTATTATTATTATTATTATTTATTTCTTTGCATATGTGAAAGCTATAGCGAATGAAAGGGTAGGGCGGGGCTGGAGATGCCTAGTGAGTGCTTTGTTGATATGCAGGGCCTTTTAAACCCGTATGACTGGGGAAAAAAATACTTTTAAACAGCGCATCTAAAATTAACTGCGCGTGTGAAAATAAATTGGACCTGACGCGCCTGACACACACTTAATAAATGGACTGCAAAGGGTTAATTGCACTCAGGTGGACTCCATTCAACTAATTATGTGACTTCTAAAGACAATTGGTTGCACCAGAGCTTATTTAGGTGTGTCATAGCAAAGGGGGTGAATACTTATGCAATCAATTATTTTCTGTTTTATATTTGTAATTAATTTAGAACAATTTGTAGATTTTATTTTTCACTTCGACATTATGGACTTTTTTGTGTTCAGTGGCAAAAACTCCTAATTAAATCCATTTTGATTCCATGTTGTAACACAATAAAATGTGGAAAAGTCCAAGAGGGTGAATACTTTTGAGAGCCACTGTACATGATAGGAAACAAAAATGAAAACATGATTCCATTTCTGATTTCTGTGAGTTGTATGAGAGCCTATATATAATGTTTTTGTTTAAACATACCATTTCTCCTTTTAACCAAATAATTATCATCTTGACTCTTAAAACAACTGTTTTGAAAAAGCTGTAGGTATCACATTTTTTGCCAATTCCTCTGGACCCTGTGTAAGAAAATACAGCCATAACACTAGCATTTAAACTAATATCTTAAATGGCCACTGTTTAACTTTTCTGGGTTTTGCAGCTAACAATGCCTTGATACTGTACTTTGTCTGTTTGCTTTGTTATAATAAACATTAAGTGTTCTGTAACTAACACATTTTCTTTAAACAAAAAAAAAAAGAATTTTCTACCTTTTCATTTGTATATAACCTGTTAATTGAAATTTCTGTACAGTCTTTTATAATAAATCATTCTCCTATATATGTTTGTTACTGTGGTAATTAAGACACAGGCAGAACATTCATTAAAAAATATTGGCTTTATGTAAATTTGATTACACTGTTAAGGAATTAAGGCCTTTTGTTATAACTGTGAATTTATAACATGTACACCATGTCAATGTCAACAGACCAGAACAATGATGCCCACACTGGTCTTGCAATTTGGACGGTTTGTATAGAACAATGTAAACAAGTCCACACAAAACCAGCACCCGATTTCCTTGATTTTAAGAAGCCCACGTGTTCTGTCCGGAGTAATGAGGTTAGCAGAAGTGTCTCTGGGTAATAAAAGTGCAGGTTTGTAATTCAGAGATGTTTCTTCAGTCCTGGGTGAATATATTTACAAACCGCCTCTACTCCATTACTGTGGACAAACCACTGTTGGTTCCGCAGGCATCGTCCAGAGAAATAGCTGCCTTGGACAGAGGAGTTTGAGATGTTACTTGTCACGAATCAGAATGATTTCTGTGAGTTGTATGAGAGCCTCCCTCTCTGGGGAAGGAGACAGCTTGCTGATCTGTCGGATAGCTTCTTGGCAATAACGCTGGGCGAGGTAGTTTGTTTGTTGGACACCATTGCTCTATAGGAATTGGGGAGAAAGAGATGCAACATTTTAATACTGCTGCTGTATGTAAGAAAAAAATAATACAGTACATCCAAAGACCTCTCCTGTTCATTTTTGGTTGGTAACGAGTATGCAACTCCAGTCCTGGAGTTGTGTGCCATTACAAGTTTAAGAGATAAAATAGGATAAGCTGTGCAGGTCCATATGTGAGAAGTACAACAGGTCCTTTTTTTTTAACTGGTAGGTTGTTCCATGCATTTTATAACCCTCTGTATAAAAATAAAAGTGCTTCCTACTTTCTGTTCTAAACTCACTTTTACTCTGCTTCCATTTATGCCCCTCTGTTCTTCTCTCCTGTGCTGAACTTGATGTAGTGTCTTGGGGTTAACCATGTATGATTTTAAAGACTTCAATCAAGTCCCCTCTTAATTAAATCTCTTCAGCCTAGAAAATGATGTCATGAAGTCCTGGGATCAGCTTAGTTGTCCTTCTCTCTACTTTTGAGTGCAATGTCTTTTTTTGTAGTGAGGTGACCAAAATTGCAGACAGTAGTCTAGGTGGGGTCTAATTAGGATGAATCTTAGCATAGCTTCTCTAGACTTGTATTCCATGCTTTTTGCAATATTGCTTAACATTATATGTGCTTTAATTGTCTCACCACATTGGTGAGATACTTTTAATGATGACTCCACTATAACCCAGAGTTCTTTTTCAAAGTCTTTGTCCCCTATTTTCATCCCGTTCATTGTATACTCATAACATGGACTATAACACCCAATGTACAACACTTCACCTTTTTGTAACATTAAAATGAATTTGCCACAAGTGTGCTCAGGTACAGAGAACGTCCAAATCCCTTTGAATTAGCTGGCTTGCGGTTTGAGAGTCCACTTCTCCCCCACGTTTGTTACATTTGCAGATGATAGCAATCTTGCAATGTGTATTGGTAACACTTTAGTTTAGGTGTCTGTTAGAAGTGATTATAATCAACGGCAAGTGTAGAATAGCAGTATTGCAAAAGCAAAGCAGCCCTATACAATTGGTGAGACAGACACAGACTATATTCATTATAACTGATATAAGCATTAGCAACAAAAAAAGACAAACATGTATAAGTGTCTTATTTCTTGGTCCAAGTCATATAAATGAGGAACAGTAAGGGTCCAAGTACAGACCCCTGGTGTACCCCACTAAGCACAACCCCAAGCCAATTTTACACCTTTCACAATCACCCTTCGCTTTGTTTATTTAAAACAGTTCTGTATCCAATTGCATGTCCTCCCGTCTATTCCTGCTGGTCTGAATTTATGTATCTCTGTGTTTATTATATCTACTGGTTTAACCTTATTTTAATTAACCTGGTACAAAAAATTGAAAGTATTCAAATATTTACTGTGTTTTATTTTAGCATTACAGTGGTATAAAATTAGTATTAACTTATGCTGGGTTTAACCAACAAACCATCCCTTTTAGGTTTTAACTTTCAGCATATGCACATTCCTGGTCCTTTTACAAACTCTACTCAACAATAAGACTACATTTACTTTACACAAATAATACAAAAAATAAAAATTCTACCCCCAAATGATCACACGAAATACAGCCCTTCTAACTCTAGTGAATGTACACAAATATGTCAAGTAAAAAACAGCCCTAGACTAGAATTGATATTGCATACCCCAGTGTAATAGGGTCTTTATGGAGACTCCAAAACAGACTTCTTTACACATGTTCTTACCTGCAGTACATATTGCCAAGCACGCTCCACATCTCCTGCTGAACTGAACCTTCTCATTATCATTTCATGGAGCTCTGGAAACTTTATAAAAAATTAAATAAGTAAGTTTACACAAAATCTCATCTATTTTAGTCCATGTTCCCCAATTTCTCCTTTCCTGTTTGCACAACTATTATACATGAATGCATATGTTTATTTAAAAAGGTTACAAATCCATGTTTGGAGTGACTCATCTTCAGCATTTTACTCAGTATTTGTTTATCCAGCCATTGTTGGTTTTCCTGACACAAGTATGAAACAAGTTGTTTTGTTTGTTTAATTGGAGAGATCCTAAAAGCCTATTTTGCTTGGTTCTCTTATGCTAGATACCATTCTACTTTAATCTCTAAATTAATTTACCACAACAACATACTTACAAAAAGATACTTGTACACACATTACATTATATATTATACACACACACACACACACACACACACACATACAGTGCCTTGCATAAGTATTCACCCCCCTTGGACTTTTCCACATTTTGTAGTGTTACAACCTGGAATTAAAATGGATTTAATTGGGATTTTTACCATTTGATTTACACAACATACTTAACACTTTAAAGGTGCAAAATATTTTTTAATGCGACAAAAAAGTTAAACAAAAAAAAGACATTTGTTAGTTGCATAAGTATTCACCCCGAGTCAATACTTGGTAGAAGCACCTTTGGCAGCAATTAGAGCTGTGAGTCTTTTTGGGTAAGTCTCTACCAGCTTTGCACATCTGGATCCTGCAATCTTTGCCCATTCTTCTTGGCAAAATTGCTCAAGCTCTGTCAAGTTGGATGGGGACCGTTGGTGAACAGCAATTTTCAAGTCTTGCCACAGATTCTCAATCGGATTGAGGTCTGGGCTTTGACTGGGCCATTCTAAGACATTCAGGTTCTTGTTTTTAAACCACTCCAGTGTAGCTTTGGCTGTGTGTTTAGGGTCATTGTCCTTCTGGAAGGTGAACCTCCGCCCCAGTCCCAGGTCTCTTGCAGACTGAAACAGGTTTTCCTCTAGAATTTCCCTGTATTTGGCTCCATCCATCTTGCCCTCAATCCTGACCAGTTTCCCAGTCACTGCTGATGAAAAGCATCCCCATAACATGATGCTACCACCACCATGCTTCAACGTGGGGATGGTGTTCTCAGGGTGATGAGCAGTGTTGGCTTTGCGCCACACATAGCGTGTTGCGCTAAGGCCAAAAAGTTCAATTTTAGTCTCATCAGACCAGAGAACCTTTTCCACATGTTTGCTGTGTCTCCCACATGCTTTTTGGCAAAATCCAAACGGGATTTGATATGGGTTTTTTTCAGCAATGGCTTTCTTCTCGCCACGCTTCCATAAAGCCCAGCTTTGTGGAGCGTCCGGGTTATAGTTGTCCCATGGACGGTTTCTCCCATCTCAGCTGTGGATCTCTCCAGCTCCTTCAGAGTTACCATTGGCCTCTTGGTTGCTTCTCTGACTAATGCCCTCCTTACCTGGTTACTGAGTTTTGGTGGATGGCCTTCTCTAGGCAGAGTCGCGGTTGTGCCATATTCTTTCAATTTTTTAATAATGGATTTAACGGTGCTCCGGGGGATGTTCAAAGTTTGGAATATTTTTTTTATAACCGAACCCTGATTGGTGCTTCTCCAGAACTATAATCCCGGACTTGTTTTGATAGCTCCTTGGTCTTCATGATGCTGTTTGTTTAGATATGCTCTCTAACAAACTCTGGGGACTTCCAGAAACAGGTGTATTTAATCTGAGATCATGTGACACTTTAATTGCATACAGGTGGACTCCATTCAACTAATTATGTGACTTCTGAAGGCAATTGGTTGGACCAGAGCTTATTTAGGGGTGTCACAGCAAAGGGGGTGAATACTTATGCAATCAAGACTTTTCAGTTTTTTATTTGTAAATAATTTTGAAAAATATGTAGATTTTTTTCCCCACTTCGACATTATGGACTATTTTGTGTAGATCAGTGACAAAAAATCCTAATTAAATCCATTTTAATTCCAGGTTGTAACACTACAAAATGTGGAAAAGTCCAAGGGGGGTGAATACTTATGCAAGGCACTGTACATACATATAGTGGTTTGCAGAAGTATTCACCCCCAAAGTTCACGTTTTTTTGGCACCTGAGCGTACTCCACGACACTTCCAAATTAGACTTTACATGTAGAATCTACACAAACTGCATATAGAATACAAATAAGTAAGATTTACAGAGAAAAACAGGTTAATCTCAGTTGCATAAGTATTCAGCCCCTTTGCTACTGCAGCCCTAAATCAGCTCAGGTACAAATGATTTGTTTGAAAGGTCACAAAGTTAGTGAAATGGGTTCAGCCTGTGTGTACTCCAAGTGGTTTAACTTGTAGATAATTTCCCTCAGGTATATAAAAGACTTTCAAGCTGCAACTCACATAGTGATCCAACAAAGCAACCATGAAGACCAAGGTGCTTTCGAAACAAGTCAGGGATAAAGTGATAGAGAGGCACAGAGCAGGAGGGTGCCGATTATACCTCTCAGCACAGTGAAGTCCATCATTAAGAAGTGGAAGATGCATCATACCACCCAGACAGTACCCAGAGCAGGTCGCCCTCCCAAACTGAGCAGCCGGGCAAGCAGGAAACTGTTGGCTTCAGAGTGACATCCCAAACCAATGACCTTGAGAGATCTGCAAAGTTCTGTGTCTGAGATGGGGAGTCAGTGTTCACACATCAACAATAAGCTGGTCCCTACACAAAGCTGGCCTGTATAGACGGGTGGCAAGAAAGAAGCCAAAATTTATGGCGAGACGTGAAGATTGCAGTCCATCGACGATCTCCAACAAACTTATCAGAACTGGAGCAATTTTCCCATGAAGAATGGGCAAGAATTTCACCATCCTACTGTGTAAAGCTAGTAGAGACCTATCCAAAAAGACTCATAGCAGTAATCGCTGCAAAAGGTGTTTCTGCTAAGTACTGACTTAAGGGGTTGAATACTTATGCAACCAGTAAATTTCATTTTGTACATTTTCTTTGCAAGTTTTGCTGACATTTAACCTCCTCCTCATATAACAGTGTTCAGTTTAACCACTACAGCTTTGAATAAAAAAAAAAGTTCATTTGAAAAACAGTGCATACATTATTTGTAATTTAGCAAAATGTGACATTATTGGTAGGGGGTGAATACTTCTGCAAACCACTGTAATATAATTACTTAGAAAATCAGAAAGAGAACCTTTAGAATACATTCGGTTTATAGATTATATTTTTGAGGTTTGGACACATGGAGAAGAGTCTCTTTTCCAGTTTCATAAAATGGCAAATGAAATACACAGTAATATTAAGGTGGACCTTCGATGGACAAGGAAAGAAATAGAATTTTTAGATACCACAGTAAAACTTGAAGGTGGTTCAATGGAGACTGACCTCTTCTGTAAACCAACTGACATGCACCAGTATTTACACATGTCCTCTGCACATTCGATACACACTAAAAGGGAAATCCCAAAGAGTCTAGGAATAAGAATACGAAGAATATGCTCTAAAGAAAGTGACTATGTAAAACAAAGAAATGTATTAAAAACAAATCTTAAAAAAAGAGACAGTTAAGAAAAGTGGATAAACTAAAAAGAGATGATCTACTAGATTATAAAAATAGAGATAAAAAGGTCAAAAGAGTCCCATTAGTAATGACTTACTCTAAACTTTTGCCCAATATTTCTAAGATAGTTTGGAAACACTTGCGGATTCTACATAATTCAGAAAAATTAAAAAAAGTATTTAAGGCCCCAGTTGTAGCATTCAAAAGAGAAGCTAATTTAGTTCACAGTAAACATAAAAGAATAATTGACAAAATAGGTTCTACGAACATGTGCACCACTAAATGTAAAGTGTGTAAATACATAGACAAAAGTAAAAATATAATTAAACATAAGAACCCCACATATCCACTAAAAACTAATACCTACTGTAAAAATAGCAATGTCGTTTATGGAATAGCCTGTGAAAAATGTGATTAAATCAAATATGTTGGAGAGACTGGAACTACTTTATATAAAAGAATTCAGAACCACCTTTCATTAATTAGAAATAAAAAAATGAATGAACCAATCGTACAGCACTTCACCAGTCAAGGACATGACATAAATGATGTAAAGTTTGTAGTATTAGAACAGCTCAAATTAGACAATGCGACATATAGAAGAATAAAAGAAAGTCAATGGATAAATAGACTGAACACGATTATGCCAGCGGGACCCAACAGAAAAGAATGAACTAATTAACTTCAATAAATATATAACATTTAAATAAATAAACAAAATTCATTCAAAAGTTGTGCATGCTGATGCGCTGGGGAGGCCAAATCAAGACTGATTAGAGTCAGCATTGCATGATATAATAAAAATATAAGTTTATATAAAGTAGTGTTAATTAGAATTAATACAGATTCAAAGATAGAAGTAAAAATGATGTCACAATATATAGAACACCATTACATCATGTAAGATTAAATCATGGATTTGAATGTAAACAACAACAAGTAGTTGTCATGCCGTCAAAAACCTATAAATACCTCCAATGTTTTGATTCAAACACAGGCTCCCTTGAGAAAGATATGTACAACATATTGAAACATTGGGCAGCTGGCTCTTTGAGCTAAAATATATATATATATTATTATTATTATTATACACACACAGACATATATACACATATATACACACACACACAAAATATACTTTGAGATTTTTTTGTTGTAGCTTACCTGCTGACAAGCAAATAAGACTGGTCCTGTGGCTAAACCAAGCCGGAGATCTGCAGCCGAAGGCTTTCCCAGTTGATTTGCACAAGATGTAAAATCCAACACGTCATCTACCAGCTGGAATATAAAGCATGGTTTGAAAACTTTCAGTTACTGACAGACACAATACCAGACAACGACCTCAGTCAGAAGGGTCATAGAAACCTGATACATGGCAGAAGTTTGCAGTCAGTAATGTACGTGGAATGGAGTATTTAAAGCATAAATACTTTGACCAGCAAAAGCAATTGTGTCAGGAGTGGTCACTTACAGTAGAAACTAATGACCCTTTGCTGAGCCATCACCCACGGAGGAATGTTTTTCAGCAAAGCAGATATCGTAATAAAGACTCCGAATTAAAAGTTACATTTTCCAAAATAACATCAGCTGATTTCACTGTAAACTGCTAAAAAAAAACCCAAAAAACAAATTGCTTTTAGAGGAGTACCCTATTATATGCATTATTATATTGTAACTCCTAATTCTACTACTTGTGCATTCACCGAGAGCCTGCTGAATGGACTCATTACCTGGAATGCGATTCCTACATTCCTTCCATACTGAAAAGCAATCTCATGGACCTGTGGGTCAGAGCTTACAAGAAGAGACACCTTTCAACAAAAACAAAACAGAGAGAGAGAATCAACTGGCAGTATGTAAACGGGACTTTAAATGTTTAGAATTTTTTTGTTACTTTACAAAAAGTCTCTAATGTTGACAAGACAGAACGTACATACTGCTTTACAACTGTTTGCTATAAGACTGGCAGTCTTCTTAAAGGTTTTGTCGAGGTAGTGTTTAAATCGCTCGTTCTCGGTCTCCTTTGAACCCAGCTGCATGAATTCCCCTAAAAAGTAAAACGGTACTGTGGGTATAAGATATTACTGGTAGGTGCAAAAAAAAAAAAAAAAAAGTAACAATAAAAGTAATTCCTTACCCCGTACTAAATCTTCGATGACCTGAGATAAGACTGATACCACAGTGTTGTTGCCAATACGGCCCAGTGCCAGAGATGCCACAGAGAGGATAAAATCTCCTGCAAGTATGGCCTGTGAAACAAATAGCGCTATTAAAACCTTAAACAGTTTTTGAGATGATTCCTAATTTTCCAAAACACTGTTAAGCCCAGGACAGATGGGCGGCGCGGCATGCGAGACATTTTGTCGCCTGTATCGCTGCCATTGCTTTCATGTGGTGTTGGACAGATCTGCGCGGGACGATACCGCTAGTCCCGTGGCGACGCTGAGCGGTACCGCTCAAATCGAATCCAGAGCGATTTTCTTCTGGCTGGCATGCCGTACCGTCGGTGGATTAACCAATCACAGCCAAGTGCTGACAACACGTGCTTGCCAGGAAAGATCATGAATGAAACTGTTGTCTACGGAGGTGTCCAAGCACCCTGAAGTGTTTGATCCCTCCCATATTTCATAAAAGGACAGGCAAGTCAGGATTTTATACATCGCCCCTGATAAGCATCAACATTTATTTTAAGAAACAGCAAGTACGAGAGTATGTAATGAAAAGTTAACATTGTTTTGTTTTTTTTAAGCTTTAGCTTAATGTAAAGTAGCTTCACCTTTCTTTCACCCCAGACTTCATTCACAGTGGTTTTCCCTCTCCGGGTGTCAGAGCCATCGATTACATCGTCATGAACGAGGCTTGCAGTGTGAATCATTTCTGAGATCATAGCTATTGAGCGCTGGCCCGGAAGCAGCTCTCTTGGGGTAATCAAAAAAAAAAACACAGTTGTCAAATCATATTACTTACTGTAGTGCAGCATGATAGTACGTCTGACAAGAAGGACCTTATTCTTTATTGCACTACCATGTGACTTGGACAATAATCAACAATTATTTCAATAGCTCACCAAGTAGAATTGCTGCAAATAACAATGAGCTGCTGGATTTTCTTCAGGACAGTTAAATTGCAGTTTAAGCACTGCAGCAGTATTCTACAGATCATGAGAAATAGTAACCCAACAGTGGGCTGTGACACTAAAACATTAAGTTTATTTTAACATTAATGCATGTGGGCAGCAGTGTGGAGTAGTGGTTAGGGCTCTGGACTGGTGACCAGAGGGTCGTGGGTTCAATCCCAGGTGGGGGACACTGCTGCTGTACCCTTGAGCAAGGTACTTTACCTAGATTGCTCCAGTAAAAACCCAACTGTATAAATGGGTAATTGTATGTAAAAATGTGATATCTTGTAACAATTGTAAGTCGCCCTGGATAAGGACGTCTGCGAAGAAATAAATAATAATAATAATAATAATGTGCAATTGACATACGCATATACAGGACGTTTAACACCACATTATCCAGTTAAAGCAACACGTACAAAGACAGCCATGTCACAAGTAGATGCACATCTAGTCAACTTTGCTCTGAAACCCAAGTAACACACCCTGCCCCACGGCAAAATGAGGAGTGCAGAAACTGACAGGCATGGATGGATAGCAAGCATGTGGAAACTAAGCTCAGGACAGCCTACCTGTCTCTCTTGCTGTGAAGATTGCATGCACGAGCCATTAGCACCACAATCATTGGTCGGAAGGCTTTTCCTTTTCCGTCAAAGTAATAATCACACAGAGTTTTCAGTTCCGTTTTGGAAACAAACAGCTCCTGAAAATCAAAATGAAAGTTAGCCATTTCCAAAGGAGTTTTTTAAGTATGCTCCGACAAATGTTAATATTGTGTATAACCATAGGATAAAAACTGTTGAACACTCAAATGCTTACCTTTTTAATGTCCTCATAGAGATTCTTCAAGTCTTTTTGAACAAGTTTAAAGGGCACCTTCAGTTGTTCATCACTATTCACATTGCTGCAGCAACATCTAGTTTGCATAGTGTGAAACAATCTGAAGCTATTCCTACAAAGAGAGAAAGTGTTACATACATAAATAAATGACACATCAACAGCTCCAAACATTCCCCATAATTCACTCTGAGTAGGGATGTTAAAATTCAGTTAAATCTCCTAAACGTTGAAACTTAAAGGATCAGTCAGTTTAAAAAAACAATACATTAACATATTTGGAATCTTTGTAACCAATCAGAAAAAAATAATCCTAGAAACTCTTATAGTTTTTCATTGTGGTGCTTACGATAATTTTGGTTTATTTTATATTATTTTCTAATAATACTTGAGGTAAGGATATTATTTTAAATGAAAGTGTATACATGCTTTTATTAGCACAGAAAATGGTACATTAAATCAGAAACTATTTAAAATATGTTAAAGGAAACATACCTCCACAAAGGGTTAGGTTTCTTGGTAAAAGCTACAGCCTATAATGAAAAAGAGAATGAATGAGTTATTGTGGCCAGTTGCTGACCCTTCCAGTTTCAATAGAAACAATCAAAAAGCTTTAAAATATTATATATATATATATATATACACACACACACACACACAGAGTGGTGCTTCACAGTTAAAGGTTAGCACGCTGTTGTGGTGTTGAGTAGTGCAAACATCTTACTAATGTGTCAGTAACACCACCACCACCACCACCACCACCACCACCCCCCCCCCATAGGTCACAGACATAACATAAGAAAGTTTACAAACGAGAGGAGGCCATTCGGCCCATCTTGCTCGTTTGGTTGTTAGAAACTTATTGTTCCCAGAATCTCATCAAGCAGCTTCTTGAAGGATCCCAGGGTGTCAGCTTCAACAACATTACTGGGGAGTTGGTTCCAGACCCTCACAATTATCTGTGTGAAAAAAATGCCTCCTATTTTCTGTTCTGCATGCCCCTTTATCTAATCGCCATTTGTTTCTTTTTTCGGGTCAAAAAAGTCCCCTGGGTTGACATTGTCTATACCTTTTAGGATTTTGAATGCTTGAATCAGATCACCGCGTAGTCTTCTTTGTTCAAGACTGAATAGATTCAATTCTTTTAGCCTGTCTGCATACGACATGCCTTTTAAACCCGGGATCATTCTGGTTGCTCTTCTTTGCACTCTTTCTAGAGCAGCAATATCCTTTTTGTAACGAGGTGACCAGAACTGAACACAATATTCTAGGTGAAGTCTTACTAATGCATTGTAAAGTTTTAACATTACTTCCCTTGATTTATATTCAACACTTCTCACAATATATCCGAGCATCTTGTTGGCCTTTTTTATAGCTTCCCAACACTGTCTAGATGAAGACATTTCTGAGTCAACATAAACTCCTATGTCTTTTTCTTAGATTCCTTATTCAATTTCAGTATCTCCCATGTGATATTTATAATGCACATTTTTATTGCCTGCATGCA
The DNA here is from genome assembly GCF_902713425.1 of Acipenser ruthenus. NCBI lineage: Eukaryota > Metazoa > Chordata > Actinopteri > Acipenseriformes > Acipenseridae > Acipenser > Acipenser ruthenus. The sequence continues at coordinate 100,041,047 of NC_081191.1, forward strand.
GTACCTTACACTTTTCTCTATTAAATGTCATTTACCATGTGTCTGCCCAGTTCTGAATGCTGTCTAGATCATTTTGAATGACATTTGCTGCTGAAACAGTGTTTGCCACTCCCCCTATTTTTGTGTCGTCTGCAAATATAACAAGTTTGCTTACTATACCAGAATCTAAATCATTAATGTAGATTAGGAATAGTAGAGGACCTAATACTGATCCCTGTGGTACACCACTGGTTACTTGCTCCATTCTGAGATTTCTCCTCTAATCAGTGCTTTCTGTTTTCTACATGTTAATCACTCCCTAATCCATGTGCATGCATTTCCTTGAATCCCTACTGCGTTCAGTTTGAGAATTAATCTTTTATGCGGGACTTTGTCAAAAGCTTTCTGGAAATCTAAATAAACCATGTCGTATGCTTTGCAATTATCCATTGTCAAACAGGTTAGTTAGACACGATCTCCCTTTCCTAAAACCATGCTGACTGTCTCCCAGGATATTGTTACCATATAGGTAATTTTCCATTTTGGATCTTATTATAGTTTCCATAAGTTTACATATAATAGAAGTCAGGCTTATTGGTCTATAGTTACCTGGTTCGGTTTTGTCTCCCTTTTTGTGGATCGGTATTATGTTTGCAATTTTCCACTCTGTCGGTACAACCCCTGTGTCAAGAGACTGTTGCATGATCTTGGTTAGCGGTTTGTAAATAACTTCTTTCATTTCTTTGAGTACTATTGGGAGGATCTCATCCAGCCCAGGGGATTTGTTTATTTTAAGAGCTCCTAGTTCCTTTTAACACTTCTGCCTGTGTTATGCTAAAGTTATTTAAAACTGGATAGGAACAGGTCGACATGTGGGGCATGTTGTCTGTGTCCTCCTTTGTGAAAAACCTGTGAAAAGTAATCATTTAATATATTTGCTATTTTTTTTTCTTCGTCTATGATTTTGCCACTTGTGTCTCTTAGACATTTAACCTCCTCGTTGAATGTTCTCTTGCTGTTATAATAGTGGAAAAACATTTTGGAATTGGTTTTAGCCCTCTTGGTAATGTTCATTTCTATCTCTCTCTTGGCCTTTCTAACTTCCTTTTTGACTTGTGTTTGCAGTTCCAAGTACTCTTTCTGTGTACTTTGTTTTTGGTCCCTTTTAAACTCTCTGTAAAGTGCCTTTGTTCACTGAATATGTCAGGAAAAGATGCATTCGAAAACAAAAATAATAATAAATGTATCTGTAGCGTCATCATCAACCAGTGATTTAAAAAAAGCTCAAAATCACAGAGTGCTTGAAATAGGTCAAGTTATGAAAAATGGATATCATATGCTCGCCATATCATTAGTACAACGCTGTGACTCTGTACCTGCCGTTACCGGTGAGTATCCCATGAAATTCATGGCCCTGTTTGTTGTGCGCATGCGCTAAACAATCTTTCGCTTGTCACAACACGTGCTCAGCTCATTTAATCAAAGCGGGTTCACGGCGATTTTGAATCTTCTGCGGATACGCGCAGAGATTGCCATTCATGTTAAGCTTCAGCGAACTCCATAAACTTTTAATGATTCAGCAAAAATAAACAACGTAACATATAAAAGAAGGTTTTTTGTTTTTTTTAAGTTGAAATGTAATATCTACGTTTTCTAAATAAACAGCACCTGTAAACACTGCGTTGCCCATAATGTGACATATTAAGAAAACAAGGGAAACCGTATGGGGAACTTCCCCGGTACAGTTGATCATAACAAGCACAGCATATAAAATGTTAATTTAAACTTGTATTCTACCAATCCTACAAAATAAAACGACGATGACTATGTTTCGTCTGCTTAATTCCGTTCTTCAGTTAATAATACTGTACCTTTGTCACGCTAACAATTTCAGTGTGACACTGACAGGTTGACCTTCTCAAAAGTACAGCGGGATGTAAACCATACACCAGCCTAGTGTGCCACTCTGATTAATGTATTGTCAAATGATGCAACACTATAATATATATATTTCCATACCGCGATGTGATCAATTATCTCTATTTTGTATCAACTACGCTAACTGTACTCTTTCATTGACCTTCTCACGTTTGGTAAGTCTGTTGAGGCAGGAGTCGCCCTACCTCGCTTCCAGTGCTACTAGGGCTGCCCAGGATGGCCGCAGTGCCCGTCCTCCTAATCGACCCACCCGTGATGGCTAGTGTCCTTTGTTGGGTGCGACACAGGTTGTTTATTAATGTCACCCCGTGATTGCCAACCATCCACCAGCTACACTGCCTCCACGGCAACGCCATGTTCTCCGTGCACACCACCCAGACACCAACCTTTCACCAGGAAACGGAACAGCCCCAATAACAGAAAGGGGTGGAGCAGGCGGAACGAGAAACAAAACAATAAATACATAAAGAAATTAACTGCGTGAATTGTCTCACACAACCACGTAGACAAGGCAAGCTAGCAAAATATTTTCTTTTCAACTGAAATTATCTTTAAAATAAAGACATACATTAAAAAAGGGAATTGTATTTGACCTCAAAAAGCTTATTTGAAATAATGAATAATGGTTTTGGATAGTAATTATATATAGGTACACATTTGTGTTCTCAATGCAGCAGGCACTTAAAATTAACTTATTTTAAGTAACCTGTTTTTTTTATTATTATTATTTAAAATAATAAATCATATATTGTACAACACCCCTGATACATAATGTGTATGGAGTATGTGTATCAGGATTATGCGTGTACGTTCATCATGTCACAGCATTGCACCTGCTGTCACGTGTTACAGGGATAGATTCAACAGAATCAAGACAAAGGTTTTGCATTTTAATAAATGATGCGAGATGTTCAAATGACATGCATTTTTACATTAACACGACAACTTAAGTTGCAGTAAAATTACAAAAAACTCGCTTTATTTGGACTACTGGAGATTTCATCCAAGAAACTACTAGGTAAATTATTATTATTTATTTCTTAGCAGACGCCCTTATCCAGGGGGACTTACAATTGTTACAAGATATCACATTATTTTTACATACAATTACCCATTTATAGAGGTGGGTTTTTACAGGAGCAATCTAGGTAAAGTACCTTGCTCAAGGGTACAGCAGCAGTGTCCCCCACCTGGGACTGAACCCACGACCCTCCAGTGAAGTCCAGAGCCCTAACCACTACTCCACAGTGCTGAATATATTTCTAAAACACATTTTTAAAGCTTAGGTTGAACTTTATGTCAAACTAGCTGGGTATGATTTCTTGCCATCACTAAAAAAATAATGCAAACTGATGTTTATCAAATGTCCTGTAGTATATGGTACAGTATTTGTTTGCATTCTTTGGTCCAAGCAAATATTTTTATTTTATTTTATTTCATGCAGTACTAGCATTTAGTAGATTACAAATGCATACATAGACATGACGTTTTTAAAAATATAAGTTGCTTTCATTTTCACAGCTGCATTTCCACTTGATCCTGTAAGAGATAATTCTGTAAGGACTGTAAAGAATTGTGTGTTCCCTGTTGCTCAGCCTGCTCTGCTGAAAGGTCCATTGAAAGTTGCTGCAGTGTCAAAGGTAAGCATATAAACCATGTTTTATGTTATTTGAAAGGTGTCTAGTGTATTTCGAGATCAGTAAAACTCCTAAAATCCCCCATTGTGGACTCTTATATTTATCTTGAGAACCGTGCAATGGTGGTGAAAGGTAACATGGCCATTCTTTAGTATAATTCAGGGTTAAAGAATGTAGGAAATGGTTTTCTGTGAGTTCTGCATAGAGCAAAACTACCAATATCTAATCTAATTGGGACCAGGGGTGTTTGGAGAGGGATTGATTGGTATGTTGTGTCTCATGCTGTTTTGCAGGAGGTTCTGGAGGATGTATTAGATTGGGATGTTTCAGCAGCAGAAAGAGATGATTTCATCCACTTTCTCAGTGGAGGAAAATTGCTGTGTGGATCAGTACCTCTTGCCCATAGATATGGTGGCTACCAGGTAAAAGAAATAAGATCAGAATGGGTTAAACTTTTGAATATTGCTAATGAAAAATGCAGCACACTTGTTCAAAGATAGCTTGCAGTGTGTCACAAGGAAAAGTAGTTTGACAGATACAACTGACGAGTTCCGATTCTGTGTTTTATAAATCGATTACTCACAAATTATTCATGGTCAGTTATGTGGCTATCCCTCTTCTGATTATCTGAAATGTTTAAACATGTGTGCTAGTACGTTGATTATTATCATTTTGAGATGTTTACGACTCTATCCTTTCTTGTGGGTATTACCTAAATCATCTGAAATTCAGAGTTTTGTTTTAACTTACTTGCTCAGCAAGGGTTACAGCAACTAAACAATATATTGATGTCAATGTAATGAATTGCCTACATGCATTTTACATATTATTGTTCATTGGCAAGAAGCATCTTTTGGCAAAACTATTTGATCCTGCACAGTTAGTCTGTAATGTATTCTGCAACCAGGTCAATCAGCTTTTGTATAATTAATTGCCATTCATAAATTAATTTACTTACCTCCAATATTTTCCTGATAGTATAATTCATTTTCTGCAATCTGCTATTTAAAACCCATCTCCAGCGTCCTTCACATTGGATGCTCTTTCGGTAACTTCTCCACTAGAGCTACTGTCAGAGTCCTATCTTAAATCATGTTGATATCATAACATTTGCGAGCCAGAGGAGGTTACTTAGCTCATCTATGCTCGTCCAGTTCCTAGTATAATTTATGAGTTATCAATTGTAGAACACGTATATCAGTCTTATGCACATAGAAATGAACAGGATTAATATCAAATCTCTTTCAACCGAATCCATGTGGCAAATGGAAACAAGGCTATGAACTGTCAACATAAGCCAGCATCCATAACATTCTGCTCCAGGAATGCTACACTCAAGTAATTTGGGACGTCACAGAAGACAATTTACATGGGCATATGTTTACATTCAGAGCATTTGCATTCTTATATTTGTCCTAATTCAGTGACAGAATGAAATAAATTAAAATTCAAAATAGAGTGAATAATATTGGTTTTCTTTATTTCCTCCTAAGTTTGGCGTGTGGGCTGGTCAGCTGGGTGATGGGAGAGCTCATTTACTTGGAGAATATATAAACAGGTAAGCAGCTCATGTGGCCTGGCCATAGCAAACGGCAAGATAAACTGCAGGTATGAATTGATGCAAATGATCGGAATGAACCCTATTTTACACAACATTATATATATATATGTGTGTGTGTGTGTGTGTTATTAAAATACATCTACAGTAGTTGTTTTTGCCTCCAGTATCTTGTTTTGCAGGTGAGAGATGGGAGATTCAGCTGAAAGGCTCAGGAAAGATGCCATATTCCCGGTAATATCAATAATATTGTTTCTATATACTTATTGTCTGATTTACTTTTAAGGGGTTGAGACACATGATACCGATATGTGTGGAATACACGTAGATTATAGCTTTACTATCTCAGATGAGCTTAGATTACATACAGAACTTGTTTTATCATACTGTTGCACTTTCAACACGCAAACTAGTAGGCACCAGGCATGTTGCAGCTTGTTGCCTTAATTATCTGCCAGAGCTTTAAAGTGTATTGCATGGTCACGTATTGAGCACGCTAGCCCAAATCTCCAGCAGTTGTGCTGAAAGTACAAAGTAGTTTAACCCTTCTGTAGGTCATACCACACTACAGCTGCACAAGTGAGATCATGCATTTAAATCCTACTTTCATTTGCCTCCAGTGCACTATCAGACTAAAATATTTATAGAATGGAAGTGTTAAGAGAATAAATTGACAAGCCATGGGTTCAAATCTGACTCACTGGGCTTTGTTTCAATGATATAAACCAGTAGTTCTCCACTGCAGTTTCTGGTAGCTCTGAACAGTTCACTTGTAACTGGTGAGCAAAAGCCTATTAGGCCTAAACATTTGTCTGCTTGATCTTGTTTAGATAATTGGTAGAGGCAGTGGAAGAAAGATGCTGCTGCTCATTTGAGCCAACAGAGGTACATGGTTTCCAAGCCTGGTGAAGTAAAGTCCCCAAGCCGTCAATATCGCAGTTAAAGACACTGTCTGAAAGAGCCTGGTTTTCGCATCCAAGCTGTTGTACAGCATCCTTTTGAATGCAAATGTTTCAGATCGGCAGACTGACTTGGATATAAAAAGCTGTATTTGTTTTGCAGCCTCATTGTCAGCAATGAAGTGGTATGAAGAAACCAGTTCTATAATGGACATGTGAAGAAGGAAAAGGGTAAGAACAGTCCTGATATGTAGTTAACATCCAAGTTAAACAGCTTCATTTTTATTGTATTCTTGTTGAGATTTCAGTGGTTGGCTCGAACAGCTGAGTTAGAATCCAGTTCTCATTGCTGGTAATTAAGTTGAGAAGCACAGTTGTTCTCCCCTCACCCACTCACAGAAGCTATGTAGGACCTGCATTCGTCACACTAAATCTGTCAGCTCCCATCCACACCCTAGTGTTGACTGATTAGAACAAGCGGCTTTAGTCCCTGAATAGCTTGTCTTAAGTGTATTAAAGGCATTGCACGTAATTGACAAAGTGTTAATAAACATGCATGCTTTAGTCAGCATGTTTGCTCAGATCCCAGACAATTCAGTTGTAAGTAACCTACAGGAATATAAAGGATAGTTGTATTAAGATAAATAAAGAGAACATCTTCCACAGGGTGTAAACAGTAATACGTCTTCAATTTTCACCTAAGTGGCTTTTCATTTGTGAGAAATCATTTACAGTATTTAGAATATTGCATAGGGTGCTATACATTGAAAAAGACATTGAAGAATAATAGTGGTCAATACGTTTGACCTGAAGTTGCTGTACGAACTAGAACCCATAATCCATTTTTAAAGGGACCAATAGAAAATTGCCTGTCTGTCCAAGTAGTCTATTGGCGTAGTGGCGGGCAGTCAAGGCTGCTCACTGCTCACTGCTCACTGCTCACTGCTCACTGCTCACTGCTCATGCAAACAAACACTCCTTTGTTCCCTTTTATACTATGCGGCCAGGGGCTTGATTGTTTCCATCAATTATCCAATCACCACCTTGCCACATTCCACACTTTACCATTCAAACTTCAATCACTCAATTAATCAAACAATCAAACAATTAAACCATTCCATGTGGCTGTGCAAGGGTGGCCATCTTGGTTCCAGCCCCCTTCACCAAGATGGCCGCCCGCCACTTAACTCACACACACACACACATGCACACCCACCCTCTGTCACATATCCTCCCCCTTGTGTTTACACACATGGCCATACCAAGGCTGACTCTTCATCTCCCCCCTCCCCCCTTTAAAATACAACTGCTTTTCCCACAAGTCCCAAAGTGTCCTGCCTTTGACCGTCTTGCGGGTGGGTTGGAGGGCGGGTCAGTCCACATTCGGTGAGACTCAATATTTTAATACCAACAGTGAGATGTAATACTGAACGGAAAGCTTTTGCTTCCCCCTCAGACTGAACAAGTTGAACACAGATCCACAATGTTCTTTTATAATTAAGAGATTTTGATGATTTGAACCTGCCTTGTGATTCCACTTGATGTGAAGCAGATATAATAATAACACGTGTGCTTTTATGGAACTTTAACTTACTGCCTCCCTTCTGCCTTTGTAAACCAGTTGCTTGCAATTCATATTCCAGTGAATAAAATAAGTATGATGCAAGCTGATATTCTCCCCACAAGGTCAGAGCAGCTTTCTATACCATATTTTTGGCGCCGTTTTCATTGGATACAAACTATGTGATATAAATACATTTCAGATGGCTGTCTCACTTCAATATCAATAATTTATACTGTACGTTCTTTTTTTCCAGGAGCAATTGTTGCATGTGTAGCAAAATCATGGTTTCGTATAGGATCACTGGAAATAATAGCAAGCTTTGGTGAGATCAATTCGTTAAGGTGAGATGACTTTAATGTTTCATTCTGACCTAACAAGTATTGAACAAAACACATCTACTATATGGAATAACTTCTACGGAAAACCAGTTATTGTTTTAAATTGTGTTCATTTTGTCTGGAAAACATGTATCAATGTATTTTAAATTGATTACCTGTTTTTAAAATCAAAATCAGCTTTGAACAGCCACAAGTTTAATCGACTAACGAGATTGTATTGTGTTGCTGTGAGACAAAGGCCGTAACAGTGGAGATTCCACCTCCTGGACCTGCTCATTATATTTATACTGGCAGCTCTTTGATAATGACTTTAAAAGCATGGCGTGTAAGGGTTAAGCAGCAGTACAGAGATGTGCGTGGGTTAGTTAAGTTACAACAAGCAACTAATAACGTGTGACTAAATTCAACATAATAGTGTATAACCTTTGTTGTTTTCAAAAACACCAGAACTGGGTGCTTCCAATGGCTCTCAGTTAGTGTATGCATAATAGCATATCAGTAGATTAACTCTGATTTAAACAAATACAGTATGCTAATGAAATTGCTAATATAGAGAAAATCACTCATACACACACACAGTATCCATGTCAGCTGCTTTAAGCTGTTGCAAGTAGAATCTTGTCAAGTATGTAAAGGACTTTACTTCATGCTGTAGCATGACTGTCATGATCAGTTATTATCTGCCCGCTGCTGCATGAAAGCTTCTCTTGAAAAGTCTTCTGATCTGGGTCTGCTGGTGTGTTCGTACATTTCAGTATTGTCTCCATCTCCACCTTGGTCACCATCATGTCATTGCTAATGAGTTCTACATTATTTGTGAAATACATGTTGGAGGATAATCATTTATTAAAGTCACAAAAATGAAAAATGACATGCATTGCCATGTGACTGAAACATTCATGGCTATTGGTGTAGTCTGTGTTTAAAACACTCTGGAAGGACTGTCTTTCATCTTGGAAAGCAAACCCAGAGAGTAGCAGGCTGCCTTAACTGAAGAATGGTTCTCAACATTGTGGCAGTGTGTTACATTGTGACTGTTGTTTACCCCCAGGAAATTATTAAACTTAGACAAACATTTCCCATCATGCATGCAAGCGACTCAGATAAGTATCTGGTGAGTATGAGAAAGGAATAATGATATATAGTGTTCAGAGGGCTATCTAAACTTCGATTAGCTGACATGGTGTCTCGGTACACCAGTGTCCGGAAGGTTTACATCCTTAAATGCCTTTTGAGATCGCAACATTGCCATCTTGCTGAGATGTTTAATTAACTCCATTACTTTGTTGACATCAAATCAAAACTGTATTCAAGATATATTTTTTTGTATTTGCAAACAGAAACTGCCCTTGGCTAGAATAAAATATTTTCTTTTCAAATCTAATAACAACATCATAGTGGAGGCTTCATATTTTAATTGGAGATTTCAATTAACATGGGGTCTATAGGTTCATACAGTGTTCATTTTCTAAATAAAATGTAGTTCACATCTTTACAACCTAGCATTTAAAGTGTATTTTTTAGCATTTAATTTTCTTGCAGTGGAACACACACACATTGATAGCATGTATTTTATATTGCTGAGGTTCTCAAAATATACTGTAGTTAAAGTATGTTTTGCATTTGTACTGAAGTTACTCATTATTTATTGCTAAGTACATCTGCTGTGTGATTCTAGGCTGAGTCTACACTGACATCTGTTGGCTGTAGGACTGAAGTAGACTTGGCTTTGCTGTCTGGCATTGACATGAACATCCTCTTTCAGCTCATTTCAAAAGTTCTTATGTAAGAGCTTTAAATACATTTGCTTAAGCAGCATTTCTTAAAAAGCCAAGGCCATTCATCAGGAACCATACGCATTAGGGTTGGGTATTCCAGGAAGCCGATAAATAGTTACAATAGGCTTTGCATTTGTTTTCTATTTCAAATATTATGTAAATTTTTCTTCCAGGGTGGCCCCCCCACCTTTCTTCTTCTCCTTCTTCTTCCTCCTCCTCCTCCTCCTTCTCCTCCTCCTCTTCATCTTCTTCTTCTTGTTTCCTCCTCTTCACCATAAATATAGCTATAATTAATTGTTGTCTACTTTTAATAAATACTTCAATTGTAATTGACAATACTTACGATTGAAGGTATGAAGCGTCACAGACTCCGCCATTAAAACATGTTTATATTATGCTTGTCCAGGACTTCTTCTCCAGAGTAGTGACGGACATTGCCAATCTTATTGCACTTTGGATGTCAGTGGGGTTTGCACATGGTAATACATGTACTGTACTTACTATATTAATGTGAACAAAGCTACAAACCTGTACTATGCAAATGCATTGAAGAGAAAAAACTGTTATTTATCTCAATTTGCTAACACAAAACACATTTCCTTTTCAGGTGTATGCAACACAGACAACTTTAGTTTGTTGTCATTTATGGAGTCATATGATCCCAGTAAGTAAAATGCAAAGAGCAAAGATTTATGATTATTTATGTTGATTTTCAATGGTGAATCTTTGCAGCATATTTGTAGAAATGGGAGCATCACGACTATCATGTGTTTTTTTTAGCACTTGCTGTTGTGTGCACTTTAGAAGTGACAGTCCCTGCGACGATCCAGTAAAATATTGTTGCTTTTAAGTAGGGGAATTATCCTTAAGACAGCCATGGCATAGAGTAGAGGAAATCTTTTGGTAACTAGACCATGTCAAGAAGAAACCATGTAAACCAGACCCTTTTATGTTCATGTTTCATCACAGTTTTTATCTCAAAGATATTGCTGTACAACTCATAAGATATGTTAAAAATCATTTTGAAAGTTGCTGTTGTTGGGGGTGATAAGCCACAGGTGGGTTTTGAAGCATTTTACAGTACTGTTCCAGAGAATCCACATGGATCATTTTAAAGTTAACTGTGGATAAGGATAACCACAGATATGTGGTTGATGCAATCCAAGGTTATTCTGCAGGGATGTAAAATGTTTTAAAAAGTCCAGCAGTAATTTATCCCAGCGAGGTATAGCTTGATCAAATAAGCCCTAAATGTAAGGCACACTTTTTCTTCACCTGTGTGCTTCATTTCAGGTTCCAGGATTTATTTAAATCCAAGCTAGGTTTCCTTGGAGAAGAAGCTGGTGATGTCTATTTATTGCATACTTGCTGAAGGTGGGACCTCATGCATAATGGAATATGAAATGTAATGTCAGTCATATTAGACTGATCTATTAGACCCCTGTTTTGTTGTTGCAGCTCATGGAAGACACACAAGCAGATTTTACAATGATTTTCTGGCTGTTAAGTGAGATTTCTGTACAACAGCTACAGGATCAAGGTATTCCACAGGTACCTTTAGTGATACTTTCATTTTGAGGAAAAAAGTATCTACAGTGGCTCTCAAAAGTATTCACCCCCCTTGGATTTTTCCACATTTTATTGTGTTACAACATGGAATCTAAATGGATTTAATTAGGAGTTGTTGCCACTGATCAACACAAAAAAGTCCATAATGTCAAAGTGAAAAATAAAATCTACAAATTGTTCTAAATTAATTACAAATACAAAACAGAAAATTGATTGCATAAGTATTCACCCCCTTGAGTCAATATTTGGTAGAGGCACCTTTGGCAGCAATTACAGCCATGAGTCTATTTGGATAAGTCTCTACCAGCTATGCACATCTGGACACTGCAATTTTTCCCCATTCTTTGCAAAATTGCTCAAGCTCAGTAAAGATGGATGGGGACCTTTGGTGAACATCAATTTTAAACTCTTTCAACATATTCTCAATTGGATTGAGGCCCGGGCTTTGACTGGGCCACTCCAGGACATTGACCTTTTTGTTTTTAAGCCACTCCAGTGTGGCTTTGGTTGTATGTTTGGGGTCATTGTCCTGCTGGAAGATGAATCTTCTCCCAAGTCCCAGGTCTCTTGCAGACTTCAGCAGGACTCCATTCAACTAACTCTGTGACTTCTAAAGACAATTGGTTGCACCAGAGCTTATTTAGGTGTGTCATAGCAAAGGGGGTGAATACTTATGCAATCAATTATTTTCTGTTTTATATTTGTAATTAATTTAGAACAATTTGTAGATTTTATTTTTCACTTTGACATTATGGACTTTTTTTGTGTTGATCAGTGGCAAAAACTCCTAAGTAAATCCATTTTGATTCCAACCTTTATATATGATGATCTGTGCCAATGTGGTATTTTTTATTTATTTTTTGCTCAGGAATTGTGGGCTTTACAGGACCTTGCCAGTCACAAATTATTTTCAGACTGGGTCCCTATGTATTTGTTAAGGCTAAAAAGGTAAGATTTCTAAACAGTCTTACAGGTTTATTTTGCTTGGTAGTGATCATACACTCTCACAACACTGGGAATGTGTGAGAATAATATTGAAAATACCTCTATACTAAGTGGCAATCCAAAAAGCAAATACATCCATATGACACAGTAGAAACCTTTCCCATATATGTTATGATATGAAATGTATCTGGGAATGATGTTCCAATAAAGATGTTGATTATGCATGCATATTGGTATTTTATTTTTAGGAATGCAAGTAATTGTGATAAAGAAAGAGAATGAAAAGTAAGTAAATATTACTGAGTTTTTCTGTTTGAGTCTCATTATGATATGCATTATGCAGTATGATCCTGCACTGAAATTCTGACATTAACATTTAAAAAAAAAAAAAAAACCTGGAGTCATTATTTAAGAACCATCTAACATAACATTAACTCTGTACATTGCAAGTGATTAAATGCTGTGTGTATGATACGTTGTTATTTAATTGCAGGGATAAATCCTAGACATTCTAAGGAACTGGAGTCTGCAGTTAGAAAAGCTGAAAGGAGTGACTTCTCTGAGGTACCTTGAATTTGAATGGATTCATGTAAAATCTAAATGTTTCTACGTGTGGTAGGACGTCCTCTTATGACACAACCTGCAAGGTGGAACGAAGCTTTCCTTATTATATTGGGTGCTTAGTCTACTGTATTGACTGTTTAGTGGTGTAGTAAAAACCAGACTTTTATACCGACCAGGTGCATCTTCTGCAGGGCCCCCTTCCAGAAGCAGACAGATGCTTCCCGTCCTCTTAGCTGGCCTGAAGACCTACGTGTTAGCTGCTCATCTTGACCACTGCAGGAAGCACATAACCAGCGGAGGAGCAACCTACGTGAGAACCTTCGAGAAAATACTTTTGTTTTCCAAAATAGCACTTTAGTGTAGTTTATCAAATATTTATATTTTTAATAAACTTAATTGCAATGGTGGTGTGCATTATCCTAGCACCCCTGAAGCACCTTTAAGGGTTCAACAAATCTATCAGTACAGGTTTAGTAAGTCTCCTTGTTTTTCTCAGGGCTTGTTACATTTTATGTCACATTATTAGTCTTTTTGAATATGACTGTGGGCACAATTCAGATAGGAAATGAGGAAATGTGATTAAATCTTTTTTTGTAAAAAAAGATTTAAACTGAATGTCCACTAGGTGGCATTATATCTTGTGTTAAAATGCCTGAAGGTTTTTCATGAAAAAATATACATGTAATAAAGTGTAAAGGTAGAGAATAAAAAAGGCATGGTTCTTCCTTCCAATTTTTTTGTTGTATACTACCCGACAATGATTTAGAGAAATACACATTGCTGTAACTTCTCTGGCAAATGTGCAAAGGAAGGAGGTGGAGGGAAGAAACTGTATATATATATATATATACACACATATATATATATACACACACATATATTCATGGTGTAACCAAGATTGTTAAGGGAAAAAAACATTTTAACAGATAAAGTCTTTGGGATGCCACTCAGTTATTTGTATTGTCATAAAAAGGGTTTATAGGCCAGTTCTAATCAGTTATTCAGGAATATTGACAACCTTCCAAACTGACAAACATACAAAACAATACCCGAAAAAGCAAAAAAAGTGTCTGTAAGGACCTCATATATAAGGATCAGCTCAAAATGTACGAAATTAAACTGTAAACGTAATAATTTACAATACGTGTTTGAAATACACTTGGAAGAATAAGCGCATATTATACAGACAGTTGCAGCTCAGTAAATTCATTACATATTGTACACCGAGTGCTAGGGGTCCAGCTCATAAGGATGATTTGTAAAAAAAAAAAAAAAAAAAAAAGAAAGAAAATGAAGACATAAAAAGCAAAAGCAAGTGCCTGGTAGCCTCCTATTTACATATTGAAAATGCCAAAGAACAGCTCTCTGATCTTTAGTATGCAGCTCCTTATTTGTTGCCTTTCTTATTCATGGCTTTCATCAATTCTGACATGAAGTCTTGCTGACCCGAGCTGGATGCTGCTGGTGAGACAGGTGTGGTCCTCATGGGACGTGGGGGTCCAATTCTCTTCAGCGGAGGGGGTGGGGCGGTGGCCACCGGAGGGGGGGGTGGGGGAGGAGGAGGGGGGGCAGCAGAGCCCCCGGAAGTAGCCACTGGGTTTGGGGGTGGAGGGGGGAGGAAGTCAGGGGGAGGCTCTGGAAAGTCATCAGGAGGTGGAGGGAGGTACTCGTCATCTTGGATGGGAGGCGGTGGAGGGAAGTAGGTTTGTGGTTTGTGTGCGATGCCTGGGGACCGCTGGGCCACTCTGGGGGTTACTGTAGGGCTAGGCTGGGGCATCTTCAGCACTGGGTCAGGTGGTGGCGGTGGCAGTTGTTCTTCTAGGGGAGGTGGAGGCAGAAAAGAGGGGTTCCCCCCACCACTCGTCTTATTATCCTTTAAAACAAAATGTAAATTGGTATTTAAAATTCAAATTTCTAATCATTTAAGTTGATCATTAAAACACTTCCTGTGTATTCATTCTTCAAAAAGCAGTATATTTAAAATGATCTTGTACCATATCCATTATCCTTATAACAAGTGGGAATGCATAATTAAATGATCTTCATTTTGACTACAGGTACTAATACTATTATTTTTTCCTTTAGTATTGCTAATTTTGGAAACAAGGTTTGGAAATACAACTGCGTTATCCATAAATGTCTTCTGAATTAATCTGACTAATGAACTACTCACACTTAGCAGCAAATTCAGAATCATTATCGATACCAGACTGGCCAGTAATGAACTCCTTTTCACATGACCACCATTAGGTCAAATTATATATCGTGTGAAAGAGTGAGTTAAGGGATTTGGGGCCGCATTGACTAAGGTGTATGTGTTTGTGAAAAATAAGCATTTTAGATTTGTTTTCATTAAATACAAAACTTTTCAGCTGGTGCAAACACCTGTGCAGATATGAAGACAGTACCTCAAATGGTGTCTGAGGTACTATATTTTCCCTATCAGAATATACAATTACATACTGTATTAGTACACCACATGGGAATGAGCTCAATATAATGGAAGGAACCGTCTCAGACCCAATTTTAAGTGTCTAAAACAATGGAGGTGGCGGCAATTTTGTGAATATCGACCTTATACTTGTTAAACCAGATTTCAGGAAATTAGTAATTTTGTTATTTTGACTGAAATTGTCACATGTATATAAACATTGGGTTTATCGACGGAGGCTGTGTGGTCCAGTGGTTAAAGAAAAGGGCCTGTAACCACGAGGTCCCTGGTTCAAATCCCACCTCAGCCACTGACTCATTGTGTGACCCTGAGCAAGTCCTTAACCTCCTTGTGCTCCGTCCTTCGGGTGAGACGTAGCTGTAAGTGACTCTGCAGCTGATGCATAGCTCACACACCCTAGTCTCTGTAAGTCGCCTTGGATAAAGGCGTCTGCTAAATAAACAAATAATAATATATTGCTTCCTCATAGCTGCCACTTTCTTGCACACAAAACTAGAGTGAGGTCAACACTAACCCCCCTGGTACAGTATGCACATTGGTTTCAAATGGGCATCAGATCACAGGCAGTGTTCTGCAGTCTATAACATCATGTTGATGGGCTTGTGTCAGCTACAGTACATCACCCTGATTGAACCACGGAGATAGTTCATGAATAGGCTGGTGCCTCCAACATCAGTATCATTCATACTATGGGCACATGTCCTTTAATAAACAGAATGAAACAATCTGTAGATGCACACTGTGTTATGATTTGTATTCCTCCTACCTTTGTCATTTCGGCCCGTTGCCAAGCCTCAGAAAAGGCTGTGCTGACAGAGGGAGGCGCTTGACCTTGATGTCCATTTGCCCGAACCGCAGCTGCAGTTAACAAAATGGGAGAACTTTTCTAAGATATTGATGATACTACTACCACCTCTACTACATCACCTGACCGTCTGATACTGAACGTAAGACGGTAACCAGACCTGTTCAATTACAATTAGTTACAATTATGCTGCAGTAATTGCAATTACAATTACACTAAGAAGTAATATAAACAACTAACACATGAACATGTTTACTCTGTCTATTCTAAATAACCAGCGAGTAAAAATCACAGGTGCAAATATAGAAACATACTATATAACTTTTTTTTTCTTCAAAAAAATGAGGTTCACCAGAAGTGGTTGAAAATACAAGAATAAGATTGAATGACAAATAATTGAACTGTAATCGATCAATGATATGGTATAATGAAATAAATAACCGAACTGTAATCGATCAATGACATGGTATAATTAAATGCATGTAGGGGTGCCAGCTACAACTACCCAATTCCAGTGTGATTGCAATGGATTACAAACTGCACAATCCCAATGTGATTGCAATGGATTACAAACTGCACAATTCCAATGTGATTGCAATGGATTACAAACTGCACAATTCCAATGTGATTGCAATGGATTACAAACCGCATAATGGATTACAAACTGCACAATTAGAATTGTAACTGGCATCTGGTCTGATGATAACACCGTGTAACAATTTTTTTTTTTTTTTGGTTCCTGGGTAGTAAGTGTTATTTCCTAATTGCTTATGCCTCAAAAGTATAGAAAATGGCTATTATTCCCCACAAACTTTGCTTTTGTGACCAGGACAGTGATATTTTGAAATTTACCTATTTTCCAGAACATTCCAGATAGATTCAGTGCTGAGTAAACTTGGAGTAACTTCTAGAACTTTCTAGAACTTTCCAGTAATATAAATAGTAGTATAAATACAGGGGCCTTAAGCCCACCAGTTCAGTTTAGTTCCAGCTGCCTAAGTGGATACATATCTGCATTTTTCTGAGATGGCATTAAGAGGCTGCAAGCATCCGGCAGACGCATTTTGAGACTTCAAAATGGTGGCATTCCTGATGGGTCTCCAAGGCGGTTTTACCAAGTTTCCCTGCTATCTTTGCCTTTGGGACAGCAGGGACACCAAAGCGCACTACCACAGGCGGGACTGGCCACAGCGGACCGAGTTCTCTGTGGGGAGGAACAACGTCAAGTGGGATCCACTGGTGGACCCCCGGAAGGTGCTGAAACCACCACTGCACATCAAATTGGGCCTTATGAAACAATTTGTCAGAGCTCTAGATAAGGAGTCGGCAGCCTTCAAGTACCTTCAAGACTTCTTCCCTAAGCTGTCTGAGGCAAAGGTCAAAGCCGGTGTCTTCGTCGGACCACAGATAAAGAAGATCCTGGAGTGCAATGAATTCCCCAAGAAGCTCACTAGTAAGGAGAAAGCAGCTTGGAACAGCTTTGTCGCAGTGGTTCGGGGCTTCCTGGGCAATCACAAGGCTGAAAACTATGTGGAGCTGGTTGAGACTCTAGTGAAGAACTACGGCACAATGGGCTGTAGGATGTCCCTCAAAGTCCATATCCTTGATGCTCATCTTGATAAATTCAAGGAGAACATGGGAGCGTACTCGGAGGAGCAAGGCGAGCGCTTCCACCAGGATGTACTGGACTTTGAACGCCGCTACCAAGGACAGTATAACGAGAACATGATGGGAGACTACATTTGGGGGCTGATTCATGAAAGTGATTTACAGTATAATCGTAAATCTCGAAAAACTACTCACTTCTAAATCTTTTGTAGTCATTTTTGTATTACCTTAGTATAAATACATGTTAATTTGGATTCATATGTTGTTTTTTTCTGACGAAAAGACACAAATTCACCCGTTTTCTCATTGGAAATAGGTAAATTTCAAAATATCACTGTCCTGGTCACGAAAGCAAAGTTTGTGGGGAATAATAGCCATTTTCTATACTTTTGAGGCATAAGCAATTAGGAAATAACACTTACTACCCAGGAACAAAAATTGTATCACATAGTGTAACGGATCATGACAAGATCACACACTGATATTATTGGGTTTTATGTTTTAGGCTGTCCACAATTAATTATACAGTAGGTGGTTTATGTTAATATTTAAATGTTGCAAACCCATAGGTAGCAGACCTATATATTTGAGCATACCACCCACTTTATTAACCCCCCTAATCACACATCATGTAAACAAATACCACAGTCTCAACTCCTGCGATACCTTTACCTGTTCCTGAAGAAGCTTTCGATTCTACATTGCTCAGGTTGGACCACCTTGATGCCAGTCCAGCCTTTTGCACAGCTATATTGTAGTTGTCATACATTGTCTTTCCATACTAGGGGGAGGGGAAATAAAACAAAAACACATTTATGTACATGAAAAAATTTTAATTAAAAAAAATCTCTTTTGCACCTCTTGATGATGATATGATAAGAACATAGTTTAATAGCCATAACTCTATGAATAACAATATTTTTGCCACTCCATACAGATATGCAACCAACTTTTTATGTTCTACACATCTACCAGTCCACAAGCATTTTAAAAAAGCCTTGCATTTGTAAGGTCTGTCTTTGTGCTTGTGCAATACCTGTCCTCTTGGAGACTGCCAGGTAACACCACCTGTTTTTGTGACTTTTTGAATGTGTTGGCAGGGATGGGAACTGGACCGAAACCAACCAAAGAGGCCTGAGACTAGCTAGTAGATGGCAATGATTCACTGGTGACCAGATCTTGATTGACGCTGGCAGCTCAGATGCTGCAGGCTCGTGTTCTCTGTCTCAGGCTGATCTGTTACTATTGTGAAGGTGCTTACCTTGGCTATCCTTATTCCCGTCACCCAGAGGTGCATCAGCCACCGATCATCACAGCACAGGTATTTGATGTACTGCGACTCCTTCTGGATCTGTGGATGCTAGAACAGGACATTAAAAAAAAGATCAGAATGAGCAAAGTAACATACTGTCTGCAAAGGCAGCAGTCCTGGGATGAGTTTGAGGTGAGGGTTGGACACAGCTTCAGTTACCTTAGGCACAGCTAGCAGCTGAAATAGAAAAGAGAGCACGGCTTCTTCCCCCTAGGGACAGGTGAGAAGCTCAGGCACAGAAATGCTACAGTAAGCATGAGAAGTGTGGGAGAGCACACAAAGATAAGTGACAGAAAAACAGTTACTTTTAAGCACTATAGGGATGTACCAATGGAGTTGCCCTGTTGCCATGCAATCTTAAAACATCTACAGTATACAATAGGCAGGCCCTTAACTATTTAACACACAGGACAGCTGTCCTAGTTGCTGCTGTGTACAATTTGAATTCTTTAAACTGTCCTGTTAAAAGGCCAATGCTGTATCGCAGGCAGCCACCTTGAGAAGGTCTAATCTGGAACTCTGAGCAAGGAATAAGTACGCATGGTTATTTTCACTCACGAAGAGTTGCAGTGGTGAAAAATGATTATAATATATTTTTTTTGTAATGAGGTAGGTCAATGTTTATGACAGGTTATACACATATTGCACACGATGCACAGACTTTTCCAAATATTACCCCACATATCCCCAAAGTCCTCATCTCCGTTCCACATATCACCCAAACAAAGTTTCTTCTGAACAGGGAGCCTCCTCTCCTGTCAACTGATTTTTCAGTGCAGGATTATAGCTCACATAAACTGGCATTAGTGAGGGCATTACAGTTCCAAAACATTCCACTGTAGTCTTGGTGTTCCCTCCTGGCACCCTTCTGGTAGGGCAGGATGCAGTTCATTATTGTTTGGAGTGACAGGCTTGGACACATTTGTGATTGGCAGTGTGGTCTGGAGGTGGGAACAAAGTGGAGCCAAGGCCTCGATGATGACATTCTAGCTCAGCTATTGACTCCGACCTTGGGAAAGTCAGGAACCCTTTTACACCCTGTCTCACCTCGGCTGTAACTAGGCCGAACCAGGACCACACTAAAAAACGAATTGCGTGATGACAATATGACCCCTGTGTTGTAAAGGTCTGTTTGTGGTCCCAACGGAAGCATAATATTTCCAACTCCAGCTCTCTTTGTTTCTTCATATTCAAAACACATTCCGGTGTCGGTTTATTTTCTTTTGAGTGTTTACAGCTCTCTCTTGCCTCATAACATATCATGTTTAATGTTTTTTTACAGGGTCAAAATACATTCTACAGGAAAGGACCCTTTTATAAACATCAGATGTTTGGAATATACTTCACAGTTTCAGGAATATTGCTTTTTTTGCCCGCATTGCCATGTAATTAATATGAATATGCAATTACAAGGAATATATACAATAGTAATTTTCTTCTTTACAAAATGCTGCAGTTTTTCCTTACCAACAGCAGATGGCAGTACTTTACCACTACACTGTCAGGTCCTTCATAAATTAAATGTTGTTTTGAATAATATTACATTCTTGACCCTCTATAACACAACTGGAATATTTCCTGATTTATTTATTAAATGATGCCCTTGTCTTTGATCTAATCCACAGTCCTATTACTCAGTGAGAAATCTCCAGTCCTTTTGCTAACGGTTAAAAATAAAAAATGTATTTTAGCAATATACATATATATAATATCTAGAGGATCAATAGTGATGTGAACCAGGTTAGAAGAATGCTATTTGTTGTGGATGGCAATATTGGATAAAACTTGTGGTTTTTGGCCTCTGATGTACAGAACGTAATGCCAGTGTTGCTAGTTCCAATTCTCTTGTAAATGAAATACGATTTTAATGAAAGTTTGCTTGGATGAATGAGGGAATTGATGTTCAGCCCCTATATAAACTTTTCATTTTAACTCAGATATTTATTTCAGATAATACTATCACCCCGGGGTCAAACTTTCCCCCGACCAGCCTTCACACATCTTTACACGGTCGAGGCCTTGCCTGTTTGCGAAATGTTTGTGGTCACTTACTGTATGAATGTGTGAAGTTTGTTGGATTGACACTCACAGATATTTTAACAGAGTGTATGAAACACGATGCAGTCGTGTATTAAGTTGTGATCACAATTCCCTCTGATCTATTTTAATTCACAAATTTACTTGCAAATGTACATTACAAACAACAGACCCACCGCTGTGAGTGGTGAAGGCCTGGTTGTGTGAGGTCCATGCATACAGACCTCAGAAACACACCTGATACTGTTAACAGCAGTCTCTCTTAGTGCACAAAACTAGCAGCATATATACTTTCTCAAAATTGCTACTGTCGGCTACCTAATTTCATATTGTGTATTTGTCTGTTGCAGCCTGCAAATAAGTCTTAGGAAGTCTTTTACACATTTCTGGCCTTTTCCTCACAAATAACCTACTGCGAAATTAGGTTTACAGGTTTTGTTTTGCCACACATAAATCAAACCAAAAAAGAATCTTTAATTAACCCATATGCACATTCATTGCAAGTGATTTTGTTGGAGGAGAGAATTTCAGACTTCTTCCTCATCGCCAACTGTTAACTGCTTCTGGCTGACCTTATCACCTTACAGCTGTGGCCAAAAGTTTTGCATCACGTGAAATACCATACTACTATTATGGTTTCCGGTAGACTTTTGCAATATCATTTTGTAGTTTATTTGATTACACAATGTTAAATAAAAGTTCTAAATTATATTCATATATATATATATATATATATATATATATATATATATATATATATATATATATATATATATATATTTTTATAATAATGTCTCAATCCTAAAATTCTAGGTGATGCAAAACGTTTGTCCATAGCTGTACAAATACAGCGTGCTACTCCATTCATGATTTAAATGTATTACTTCTAATCAGTATTGTGAGCCTGCCTTCTTACCTTCAGAACAAAGCAGTAGTCTGTTGGTGCCTTGTATTTGTTTTTGTACTGCGTGCCGTAGTAGACGTGCACATTGTCAAACTGGATGAAGCACGCCAAATCCTGTGAAGTCTGCAAAAGGAAAGGACACTTGTTAGCCCTTCAGATTCTTTAACACAACATGCATTTATAATATTTGAACAGAGGCAGGCTCTGAAACAATGCATGGCTGCCTATTTCAGTGTAATATGCACTGTAGGGTACTAAATCGACGTTGGTTACTTTCTCCTGCAGTTTTTCTTAAAGAAAATACAGTATGATAGTGTTCAGTATTACTGAAAAAAATATCATATTAGTTACTGAACCTTAATTACAAATACATTTGCATGCAATTTCGCACATGCATGTTCTCTTTAACTATCACTTGCAACTAGACTGCTACTTCCAGCTTGACTGGCAGCTGAATGGTGCTACACTGTATCTGGTGAAAATCTGCCAGGAAAAGGAAAGGCTTCAGTTAGGAGCACGCTGTGTAGATGTATTTGTAACTACCTCAGTTTCGCATGTATTTGAAGTTGGGATAAAAAGTGAACACCAGAGCTTTGTGTCACATTGAAGTAGGGAGCTCTTGGCAATGGGAACAGTTAAAGAACTCAATATTTGCACAAGTGTTGTGGTTGAAGCGGGGTTCTCAGGTACATAGACAGGAGAGGGAAGGCTCACTAGGGAATTCTTCACTTTCAACGCTGTGAATTGCTTTTTGATTTTTTTTGTTGTTGCTTTTGCTTTAAATGTTTCCTTTGACTTGCTGACCTTAGTCTTTCCTTTGGGTACGTAATAAATTCCAGAGGCTCGAAGAAGAAAGTAGCGACGCTTCCAGGACTTTTTTCCGTCTTCTTTTAAATAAAGAGCTCCTTCAAGATCGGGTACAATAACAGAGGTTCCACAGAAGCTCTCCTGTATAAAATGAGAGAGTGAGAGACGGGGGGTGGGGGTGGGGTGAGAGACGGGTTGGGGGGGGGGGGAGAGACGGGGGGGCGGAGAGACGGGGGGGGGGGGGTGGTAATCAGTCAATTGAACTATTTTACTTCAGTGTGTAGACTGACTAAAATAATACCTTCTATTTTACAGCAGACTGCCTAACGACTTCCAGACACAAGACAGTTGGAAGGATCTGAGGGTACAATCTACACACACTACTTAAAGAAATGTCAAATTCAACTGGGCCAAATGACATCTCACTCACCTTCAGTAAGGACTCCTTGTCTTTTTCCTTCATGTCTTTTTTCTCTTTCTTTTCTTTCTTCCCAATGTAAAAATTCTAGGAGGAAAAATGTTTAAATTTAAAATCTATATTCTTCTGTAGTACTAGAAAAATATATATCACATGTGTTAACAAACCCATGCCTTTTTGACATGGATAGTTAAATTAACAAATAGAATTTGTAAGTAATTTGCCACTTAATAACAGCCTTTATCAGGATATGCCTTAGCACATACAATATATAAATATCCTTCCTGTACACATATTGCCCTTGATTTTCTGTCCACATTTGAACTGGTTTAGACACTATATTTTGTTATAGATTTCACGGAATAATATAAAAGGGACCATGGGGAATAAATAGTTCACTATAACCCTATGATGTCTCTGTGTTTTCCATAATGTGTAAACTACAGTCCATGGGAAATTAAATATGTATTACATCTCATTAACCATTCGTTTTGTAGAAGACACTGCTAAATAATACATGAACCCTAATACTGTGCTGCATATGAGCTGACCTGGAGATTCTAATGAAACAGCTATGGACAGTACTGTAGTTCTTGAGGTTTTACAGTATTAGAAAGCTGTCGACCCTGCAGCAAAAACTATTACCGGAATTATGTATTTAAGACACATAGGGTTAGATCTACTAAACTGGGCCATTCGCTGCGCAAACATAACGCAATTTGCATTTTGGTTACGACAATTCCCAAAGTGCACATTTTGTCGTATGTACTAAGAAAAAATATGTTAATGAAGAGAGCGCAATATCCTAATTTAAATATTATTTGCGTCATCTTAGCGAGATCGCTAGCGAGAGTTGTGCGACATTTTTCATAATAAAATAGCGTGGTTTGCTGCAGCAGTGGGTGTCCGAAGGATAACGCAAGAATCAAAATAACATGTTCTTATTAAACGTCATCTGTACAATGCATTCTGTTCCATATTCATTTTACCTATTTTAAAATACTATCTATCTATCTATCTATCTATCTATCTATCTATCTATATATATATATATATATATATATATATATATATATATATATATATATATATATATATAAAATTAAATACTGTACTATATATTATAATAAGGTTTGTACTTACTCCCTAGCCATTCTCATATAATCCTCATACAGCTGTTTTTTCTTTTCATGCAATGCAGTTAACCTATCTAAACCGAGCACGTTTTTTTTAAACGCAAGTGTTTCTTTTTTTTTCTTTTCAAACAAAAATACATAGCTACGGTAATGCATTTATTAAAAAAACAAAACAAAGTCTAGTCAGTTAAGTCTAGTACTTCACACTCGCTCCAGTGTGTACTGAAGCTGGATTTACCGGCAATTGAAAAAAGAGCGGGTCAGCTCAACAAACCAGACCGATAGGCTACAAACAGTAGAATTGTCAGTGATTATACAAATAAACTGGTGGGAATTTCTGTCCATCAACCCACGGTAACTTTTTTTTTTTTAAATTAGGTTGGCTCGTTAACTAAACTCAAAACCTGATTGGTTACTACGAATGTCAGTGACGAATCAAGAAAGCGGTTGGATGTAATTTAATGATAGAAACATGGATATTTATCTCTAACGCATTTACATTACATTAGACCAATGCGAGAAATGAATAGTAAGTTTATTCGGAACGAGCTTTGTGAACCAGGGACATTATTTGCCCGGGGACACAGTACCTCATCCGGGGACTCCGGAAAACGGGGACGTATGGTGACCCTAGATTGAAAACAATACAATAAGATCGCACACGCATACATTTACAGTTCTCGGTGTATTATTAAATATAAATAATTATGCTGAAACAACACTAATGTGTTTTGGGTGCGCTACACATTACATAGCGCACTTTTCTGTACTTTAGCCTACTGGTAACACAAAATAAATCATGCTGCTGCATTATACACATTGGTGTACAATGCGCAGAAAAGATTATTGTAAATTGAAACTAAATGATTTTAGGTTTTTATATGTTATTTTAATTATTATTTTTAACTTGGTCTAGTAGCCTAGACCATTAACACACAATAGATCCTGGTCCTATACAGATGCTCAGAATGAGCTGGAGGGGTTAGTGGCACATGTGTGCAGCCTATTGCTCCCAACACGCTGGGAAAACAGAAATGTCATGGGAAGTTGTTTTCAAGGCTTGTAAGTACACCCTGACTTTAGTGACAATTAGGTACTTTGGTGTTTGTCTCAAAAATATATTGAGCACACCTGGCAACGCAAGAGAAAAAGAGGACTTGGAAATGCCAGCAACAATTGTGACCTGTTTTAAAACATGCTTTCAAAAGTCTTTAAAAATTGATGCAATTGCAAATGTCACAATTGCCTGCAGCTTTAGTACATCTCATTATAATATTTTTGATCCCTCATTTGCACGATCTCCACCCTGTTTTTGTGAATTTCTGCAGGAATGCCCAGAATGACACATTAATTTAAGGCTGAAGCACAAATAAGAACTGCAGCTGCACAGCATTCGTTAAAATGATGCTAACAGGGTTGTGTTTTTTTTTAGTAAATTTCAGCTACACTTCCCACTGGTTTGTAACGAGTGTGACAGACTCAACACTTTACTACAGATATACCCCATAGCGATTAGAAATTATAAAAAAAAATCAAAAACAAAACTAGAGATATACTTATTATATCAAGCTCTTATTGTTACACCCCTTTCATTGTGTAAGAGCCTTAACTTTTCTCTGAAAAGGTAAAAAAACAAAAAAAAACAACTTTTAAACTGACTCGTGTGCATGCAAGTCCATACTTTGTGTGTATTATTGTTCAGTAGAAGAGATGTCATCTGTGTGTTTTATAATGATAGCAATGTAGGTTGTGAATCCTATAGTTAACCTCTACAGTGGAAAACCATGGTAGCTGTGTATCAAGGGTGTCGACCTGGTGCACACAAAAGTTTAACATTTACCATTCTCAGATGTGACCATGATTTAATTCTATAAAGTTTGACCAAGAACAGAAAACAGTACCTCAGCCAAAAAAAAAAACAATAGCCGTTAAGACACTTCAGAACCAAGCATTTATTCTTTGAATAAAGGGTAACGCAATGTATGATTAACTTGAAAGCAAAGAGGGTGAAGTAAAACCATATCCAGTCTGTAACTATACTATATGTACACTGTATATATGCACTGTGGAGAACTGTAGCATTGTGTGATTGTAGAGTATAACTATAGTTATATTCTACATAGCATATTGACCCTTTGTTTTAAGTCTGTTTTTTTAGTGTGGACTTTAGAAAGAACAATTATTAGTATTTGTTAAATCTGTAATTAAAAGTGGATTTGACTCAGAAAAACGCTGATAAAACACGTAGAGGCAAAGGGGGGAGGGTTTCAAAAACCAGTGTTGTTGTATCAAACTCAAGGTATAGTAAAGACAGCTAGTAGCAAGTGACTTTCAAACGAAGTGTGCCTGAAATTGAAGAAGGAAACTATGAAAAAGAGTTTATGTTGGCTCAGAAATGTCTTCATCTAGACAATGTGGGGAAGCTATAAAAAGGCCAACAAGATGCTCGGATATATTGTGAAAAGTGCTGAATTTAAATCAAGGGAAGTAATGTTAAAACTTTACACTGCATTAATAAGACCTCACCTAGAATATTGTGTTCAGTTCTGGTCACCTCATTACAAAAAGGATATTGCTGCTCTAGAAAGAGTGCAAAGAAGAGCGACCAGAATTATCCCGGGTTTAAAAGGCATGTCGTATGCAGACAGGCTAAAAGAATTGAATCTATTCAGTCTTGAACAAAGAAGACTACGCAGTGATTTGATTCAAGCATTCAAAATTCTAAAAGGTATTGGCAATGTCGACCCAGGGGACTTTTTCGACCTGAGAAAAGAAACAAGGACCAGGGGTCACAAATGGAGATTAGATAAAGGGGCATTCAGAATAGAAAATAGGAGGCACTTTTTTACACAGAGAATTGTGAGGGTCTGGAACCAACTCCCCAGTAATGTTGTTGAAGCTGACACCCTGGGATCCTTCATGAAGCTGCTTGATGAGATTTTGAGATCAATAAGCTACTAACAACCAAACGAGCAAGATGAGCCGAATGGCCTCCTCTCGTTTGTAAACTTTCTTATGTTCTTCTTATGTACTAAAATCAATCCGTTAATGCTTTGAAATCTAGTTGATGAGGTCATTAATGAACACATTTCTCGTTAAAAAGCTTAATTGTCGCAGGTCACGTACATCACTGCCTCAACGACTAGAAAAGGGGAACTCGTTAATCAAAATTCATATTAACACAAGATCAAAAAAATGAATAGAAGCATAATTAGCTATTATGGCTACTAGTAGCGTACATGGAGACGGCAGTGAGCAGCAGCCAAACCAAAATAAAAAATATCTATTTTGCAGAGATGGAGTCTCGAGACCCGGTCTCGAGGCCACATTTTAAGGTCTTGGTCTTGGCCTCGGCCGTCTGGTCTTGGTCTGGGTCGCGGTACGTTTGGTCTCGGTTTTGGTCTTGGTCTCAGTACGTTTGGTCTCGGTCTTGGTCTTGGTCTCGGTACATTTGGTCTCGGTCTTGGTCTTGGTCTTGGTCTCGGTACGTTTGGTCTCGGTCTTGGTCTTGGTACGTTTGGTCTCGGTCTTGGTCTCGGTCTTGGTCTCAGTCTCGGTATGTTTGGTCTCGTTCTTGGTCTTGGTCTCGGTATGTTTGGTCCGGTCTTGGTCTCGGTCTCGGTATATTTGGTCTTAGTCTCGGTCTTGGTCTCGGTCTCGGTACGTTTGGTCTCGGTCTTGGTCTTGGTCTCGGTACGTTTGGTCTGGTCTTGGTCTTGGTCTTGGTACGTTTGGTTTGACTACATCACTGCTATTTTGTGTATAATTTGTAAACTTATTATAAAAGTGTGCATTTTGTCATACATTCATTTTGAACACTTCACATATAAAATGCCTATTCTACGATTATCTGGCGTGTGGGTAAAAATCAGACCAGATGAAACCCCACTAGTCATTTACCCTCATTCGGGGGGATATTTTACCACAGTTTACTATATACAACACTTGCCTTATGTTGACATCTACTTCTGTATGTATTTTAGTATTTACGATTGTAGGCTATAGATAAATGAGTTTCAAGTGTCATTGGTGCTTCTAGTTGTTAGTTATAATACATGAATACCATGCATACAACACTTCATTTTATATGCATACAAACATGTGAGGGTGAAAGTGTACCTTGTACATAAAGTGTGGGGGGAGTCTGACAACATTGCAAAGACGTTTAGGCAAAATCCATGTCAATGATCTGTTGCCTGTAAGGAAACTTTTTTTATGATATCTAGTATGCCGTTTTCTATACCAAGATTTCATTATTTACGCTTAGGTTTTTATTTGTATAATTCAAATAAAATCTACAGTACAGGTCAGTTGTCATATAATGTACAT
Source organism: Acipenser ruthenus (assembly GCF_902713425.1). Lineage (NCBI taxonomy): Eukaryota > Metazoa > Chordata > Actinopteri > Acipenseriformes > Acipenseridae > Acipenser > Acipenser ruthenus. The sequence continues at coordinate 100,069,624 of NC_081191.1, forward strand.
ATCCAGAGTTCAGATAGGCTACAGTTGCAATGATCATTTCTGTAACAATAAACTGGGTGCAAATATCATTTTAGCAATACAACAAACATTCCTTAAGATTACAAATGATTAAAACAAGTGAATAAATCTCATTCATAAGCACAAGTATAGAAAAGGCTTAAATATAAACTACAAATATTGAATTATCTAGGTAGTCTGTAAGAAATTAACCCTTGTCCTGTATACTCTCTCTCTCTCTCTCTCTCTCTCTGTATTGTCGGCATCATAGCTGCGGTCTGTTAAATTTCTGTTTCAAGGTCAGTTATATACTCTTTAGTTAATTAAAACCCTCCTTTTCCAAGTGCAAATTAACTCCTGATAAATGATGACAATAATTGCAATTAACACAAATTTAAATTCCAACGCAAACAAAATAAATAGTCTCAAGAACCTCTACTCGTTAAGATATTAACATTATTTCCTAAATCAACATAATTTCGGAAATCACATTAGTACGATTACTTAATAACGAAATAGGCATAATGACCGCATGAAAATGCCCAAATCAATGCGACATACCGATTTGTTGATTAACACTGGTCATTCCTGACTAATATGTCTTTCAGTTAGTATTTTTCATGCCCCGCTGGGGGTCCATATTCCTGGCAATGGTGATGAAGAGGCGACCGGATGTAGATAAGTACAGGTACGTCACACTTTAGCACTTGAGAGTTTTGCATACATCTATAGAACCACTTGTCCAATGGGGATGACATTTTCTAAGGACACATCGGTTCTTCGATGTATCATAGTCTGGGGGGAATATGGAAGCTGTCTATATGAATCTACTAATACACATTATTAATCGGAACACCAGTTCCATTATGGAATTCTGCTCACTAAAACAGTCAAGTACTGTAGCATACACTACACAGCGGATGGAATGTGTCATGCTTTGGCAACTGCTTATATTTGGTAGAGTTGGTAGCAGGTTATGATATCCAGACTTATAAGGGTGTACTTGAACTTTAAACTACTCAGGGACTGAAAACGGTTCGATATTTCGAGCTACACTTTGTGCCGGGCTGGTTTTGCAGTTATGCTTTTTTCTATATCAAGCTCAGCTGAGTGTACTAACTTTAATTTATTCCAAACAGTCTGAGCAATGGAGTGAATACCATTGAGATTGGAACTAGCTGGATAACTGAAAGGCTTCAGCAATCACATTAGCTGTGCAAATTGGCATAGTGAGACGAACCACCAAAAAATAAAGTATGCTAAAGTATTTAACCTACTGGTAATTGTATTGAACTATCTCTGATCTTTCAAAGTCAACAGAACCACTGCAGTTTTTTTTAGGATTTGTATTGCCCAAAGTTCATGTTTGCATAGCCTTTTCTGTTATACATCTTTTAAACTGTACTTACAATGTCTTGTCTTGGGCATTTAAAAAGGATATTTATTAAAATGCTGTTACATTTGCAGACTATACAACACAATGCATGCATTTTAATTTTACAGTGGACACTTATGGTTTGATGCACTTTAGAGAAATGATTCCTTAACAGTAATTCTTGAAAAAGGTGCTTTTTACATCATGATGTGACTGTTTCCATTGTGCTCCACAGCAGTTCACATACTGGGTGTCAACAGGCTAATCCTGCTGATGGAATTAATGTTATCTTCAGTAGGAACTACAGTATGGGAAGGACTGACACATGCAAAATCAGTCATCAAACTGAATCAGCTATATTAATAATAATAGCCATGTTGTCTTGTGGTTGTGTCCTTTTATAGAAATGAGATCCCAAATAAAAAGGACATTAACAAGTGGTTTTAACAGCCAACAGCTGCATTTGTTTAACAGCCAAGAGTCTGCATTTGTAAGTGTGATTACAGGCAAATGCCAAGCTATTTGACATGGTCAATACTCTGTCCATGCATAAAACACAAAACTATCATACAATGAATAATGACAGAAAAGTGAATTGTTATTTTTACCTGAGGGTTTTTAAAAACAGCATATTTATCTGGTTTTTCCACAAACAGAATCTTGTTTTCACTGTCTCGTGTCCATTGAGATAAGACTTCCACTAAATTCTCATGGTCTTCAAAGAACCTCTCTGTTAAAAACAGCAAAAAAGGACACACCATTACATTGTACATCTGCTGCAAAGTAGAAGCTGGGTTTGTATCTTTTTTTTTAATATAAATTTAGTCGTCGCCAATTTTTTACCCCGTTTTTCTCCCCAATTTAGCATGCCCAATTATTATCTGTATCCTCGGCTCACCGCTCGCAACCCCCCCCCCCGCCGACTCAGGAAACGGCGGCTGGAACACACATCCTCCGAAGCGTGCTCCTGCCAAGCCGTCATTTTTCGCACTGCAGATCCACAGCAATGCCACCAGACCTATAGTGCCGGAAGACAACACAGATCTGGCGGCTCCACTGCAGAACCACGGCGCCCTATCGACCACAGGGGTCGCTGATGCGTGGTGAGCCGTGGATTCCCCTGCCGACCTAAGCCCTCCCTTCCCGGGCAGCGCTCAGCCAATTGTGCACCGACCCTAGGAACTCCCGGTCACGGTCGGCTGTGACATATCCTGGATTCGAACTTGCGATCTCCAGGCTATAGGGCACATCCTGCACTCCGCGTGGAGCACCTTTACTGGATGTGCCACTCGGGAGCCTATTGGGTTTGTATCTTATTCAAATATTTTAATGTACATAAATAACATAAATACATTTTGTTGTACAGGGTTTACAGCTCTGTTGGGAATCTTTTTTATTTTTTTTATTTCATCCCTTACCTGCAAATAGTGTGAAACTGCATTTTTGGCTGTTTTCAGATTAAGTGAAAAAATGCAATGCCCAAAGAGAAATACATAACCTGTTAAAAGAGCAAATCTGAACCTCTGATAATCACGGAGATATGAAGAGGCTAATGGGCACTTTCACCTTTCTTGCATTAAAATGTGTTTGAAACAGTAACACGTGAACCAAAAAAGGCTAAAGAGGTACGTCCTGTTTACATAATCATTTTGAGCAGCATGGCAGTCTCTATCAGGAGCCTTCTGTTACTGGTTATACACACTTTACAAGAAAGAGCAAGTTTGTTTTCAGTTGCACAGAAACAATCCTTTACAGACCAGAAAACTCCATTGTTTTGTTAATTTGGCTAGGGCTTCATTTATCAAAATCAGGGTATAGAGAGAGGGAAACATGAAGTTAGATTTGATTAGGGAAATATTTGCTCCAAGCACACATTTCTTAAGAAAATACAAAAATGCACAAACGAGAGGTTATTTGGCCCATCTGTGCTTGTCCAGATCTTAGTAGCTGATTGAGCTTGGAGATGAGATTAGGTTAAAAGGTCTATAGCCACAAATAGATCCCAGCTCTTTTACACAGTGTTTAAGACACTCACTCTACCCTGTTACATTTTAAAGACTTCAATCATGTCCCCCCTAATTATTCTTTGTTGTAGGTTAAATAGATTCAGTGCTTTAAGTGTATCTCAGACACAGCAGCGGCACAAACAAGCTACAGGTCAAAAGTTTTTTTCTGACAAGCATTAAATCATTATTAAATCATAAATCAATAAAAAGTGAAATAGATGCACTTCCCATAAATACACAATATATTTGAGGGAGGTCTTTTGTTTTTGTAACAAAATTAGCAGCAGCCATTTCCTAGTTTGGCAAAACCTATGATACTGTATAATCATTACGTTGGTAATCTTTTTATAAACCTACTTTAAATGATTAATTAATCTCCATTTCTCAAACCTGTATGGAATTTTCAATATTTGACAAACAAAGATTTGTTTCCATAGTTTCAGTAAGTTAAGGTATTTCATTTCCATGGCTATGGGTTAATAGTATTTATACAAGATAGGTTTTCTTAAGATTTGAGCCCAGGTCAAAGTTAGATCATGGCCAACGTGGTGATGTACTGCTCTGTATGTGTTCCAGATTGAACCTTATTACTTCCATTTTTATAAACCTGCTGACAGATTTTGTCACATGTGGACCATTCATCTTTCCCTCGTGTATCGTCTTCCATTAAAATAGGAAAATATGGGGGAAAAGTTAATCAGATCCTATCTGACAGGCAGAGACTGACATAAACTCACTTTGCTTCTCTTGGGTAAAGACATACCTTTGTAATTGCTCATGAGCAAATCGGATTGCCTAAATAAATCGGCTTGTCCATGAGTAGTTGCCCAAGACACAGATTTGTTAGCTAAAATACAAGACAGGCCCTTCTCACAAAATGTTCTTTTAAAATCCATTTCTTCCCCCTTTGGTGTCACTCAGAACATTAGCATCGGTCAACTTTATTGTGTCTTCTTTAGTTTGAGATATGCATATATTTCAAATACAAGATTGTACAATTAGAAGTTGCTCTGGCTACCAGCATCCTAATCCCTACCTGTGTAATTTCTGGCAAATATTTAGGACAATGGAAAGTGAATAATATCAAAAAGCACCTGTATATCATTTTTGATCTGTAATGTTGTACTCTAAATGCCACGTATTTGTAAAAGCAAAACAAAAACAAGCCAAAATATTCTCATCATAATGAAGAGGCAACCAGAGGAATAAGTGACCATCCATAATGCTTAAGAAACACACAATTTCAAATTGTATGTATGTATGTATGTATGTATGTATGTATGTATGTATGTATGTATGTATGTATGTATTTATTTATACGTTACTGAGCTGTAAAGGCATACTGGCAGGATCCTGCAGTGGGTAAGCAATATAAGATAGTGAATGACTGTTATCCATGTCCTATATTTACTTACCTATCTGTAGATCAGGATTAATCTCATACAAACACCACTCCACACTACAGTCACAATGCGACTTCTCAAAAAGATGATCTAAAATGTCTCGAACCGTCTGCCTTTCATCCACCATCAGGGTTTTGGAGCTGCTGTCGTTCATCAACACTTTAATAACAAGCTGTTTAAAAAAACAATTCAATGAGTTTAATGGATATCTGTTCCTAACTTTTACTGAAACTCGATCATCATTTCTACACCTACCTCGAGAAAGGTGAAAACAGAGGACAGGCCTAGCTTTGATGGCTGTCATGATATATTTCTGTTTCAAAGATTCTCTTTAAACGCAATATGAATCAAGTTTGACCAAAATCTAGTAACTGTGCAAAAGTTCATCCATATTGGGTATCCTGAGAACATTGAAAACAGAGGGTTGCCCTGGTATTCTATGGCCTTGCCCTGTTAGTCACAGGTTTCCCACAATCCTTGTGTAGTTTACCTGTGCCACAATGATTTCCACAACTAACTTTTTTGTTAGGTACAGAATGTGAAGGATATATGGATGGACCTAAAGCCTCATTTCAGCACCCTCTTTGGTCTGTCAACTTCAGCTGTGATGAACTTTTACATCAAGTCTAAATGGGTTCCTGTAAACACCAAGGTGATGCAATTTTTAGCCTCTGCGTCAAATAAATAAATAAATAAATACAAGAACCAGAAGCGCATTTCCTTATTACAGGCATTACATTACACCTGAGCAAAACCACACAATGAATCTGCTTTGTTTCTCTTCAAAATAATGAGCATTTAAAAGAGAGAGGAAAGCTGTATCCCAGGATACTATTATGAATCTGGTTCCAATTGTCACAGAAATATGTTTTTTTCCATTATGCAAATATAATGTCTATCTGTAGTTCCCATAACGCTTGTTCCCCAGAGTTGGAACAATTTATAATGCTGCTATTTCCTGTTTTCAAAGATACTGCTCAAGATTTATTTTTACTAAAATACCACAAAAAATGAATAAATGCAGAAGCTGACAAACACATGCAGTGACTAGCAACGACATACAAAATATAATCTACATGTAATATTTTTTTTTTATATTGGTGCCATTGGAAAATGAAGACCTGTGTTTAACCAAAGAGCAGTGGTGATGTTAAGCTTCCCCCAATGGCCCCATGAATGTGTTTATCCTGTCTAGAAGAGACCACTCTCTTATGGGGCAGATTAGTCTACATGAATATCAAATAATTAGCCTCTTAAAAACTAAATGGAAAAGGGCCCATCCACTTTTTTTAAATTATTATCCCCCAAAAGTTTTCACAACAATTGTAAGAAAAAAAGACCAAAAAAAAAAGATTTTAGATTACCACGGTGGTGGCTTTTTGTGGCTAAATTGATAATAATAAAATAAACAAACAAAACAAAAAAAAAAACAAATGTATCAACTTGTGGCAAAAAGGTCAAGAGTGGTACCGACCCTTAAAGATTCTACAGTGTGATGAATTTGGGTCCTTTTTGCTACATGACGTGGCTTGATGACATAACAATAGAGGGCGAGGCAGAGATCTGACGTCATACCTTTTTAACCTTGGCTTCTTGAAGCTTTTCTAGTGCAAGTTTAATTTTGTCAGCTTTTGCCTGGGCCTCCTTTTCTTCCTGAAATAAACAAATAGATGAAAAAAACAAACAAAACAACAGGACACTATACTCTACATGTATATGACTTTGCTTTGATGATGCTGACGATGACGCAGACATGCCTATAAAATGCTTTGCTGCATTAATTGCATGAGGCAAAATTCAGTAGGCATTATTTAATGGCTTCGTTCTTTATGATTCATTTATGCTAGTAAACAGATTTTATTTCAAAATGTAACCCCATTTACTGTCTGCCTTCTGAAAAGGCAGTTCCCCTAAAATTAACCTAAAATGTATTTTTGCTACATGCTGGAATTATTGCAAAATAATTAATCTGGTCATCCTTAAACTAAAATCTGACAGGCCCCAAGGTCAGTGCTAATGTAATACTGTATTTTGAAGCAAGTGCAAGGTTTAAATACAAATATTCACAGAAATAAATCATTAAAAAGATTAGAAAACTAGCACGAAACTAGGTAACTGCTCCTTCTTGCTTGTGTAACGGGCAGTGTTGTGTGACAACGTTACGGATTCTGTCCTGTCCCCTGTCAGGGAGATGAGACGAGGTTAAAAAGCTCTGAAACCCTGAATCCAGATGAACCCGGTTCACGCCCAGCCTCCTCCCTGTTGCTATTAAAATACTTGTATTTTAGGCAGATGCTCAGTTGACATGATCCAAATAGAATCAAATCAGTGTTGTCCTGGAAGCAGATCTTGCCTTACCCCTGTATATTGCCTCCCCCCAGAGTCAGACTGCTACTGTGGCTCCAGGGGTGAGTGCCATGTCAACACAGTCCCCTGATTCTGTCAGTAGAGGTGCCCATGGTTGTTACCTGTGATAGTGGTGCTGAGGGCTCAGGAGGGGGTGCAGAAACAGGAGCAGGAACAGCCTGACGTGGAGGAAGTGGCAACAAGCCACTGCAATGCAAACTGTTAGGAGCCGCTGGGAAATTACTTGTAAGAGCACTGAAGCTGTACTCTTCAGGGGGAGGAGGCAGAGTTGAAGAAGTTAGGTTTATTTCGGGTTGATAGACATCTGCTGCCAGATCTGCCATTAAAGCATCCAGTTCATTGTCCTCTAGTTCATTGAGCGACTCTGTAAGTAGCAAAGGCAAAAAACAAAAAATAGAATTGGATGGCAGTCAGTCCTAGTACATGACAAATGGTGTGTGCATATACTATACATTGTGCTGTGGAAGTTGCAAATGCAGGCACTCCTGCCAGGCAGAATTGCTGTTATATGTTGTACTCTTGACTAGCAATGGGATATATCAGATTGCTCTTGATCATTTTGTTTAAACATATTTCAATAGAGTTGAAACCATCCAAATAGACTGACATCGGGGTTGTCAAAAAGTAGGTCACAGCATGACCCTATACTCTATCTTTGTTGAAACGCTGTTGCTTTATTATTTGGAAAATTGAGCAAACCACTCAAAATAGAGATAGAGCAAATAGAGATAGAGCAAGGCAGACCCTTTACGGTTTGTATACAATTATCAGGACCCCGTAATGTTTACTAACAGCTAACAGCTTTCTAAACCCATATCAATATTCAATTGGAGTAAAGTCCTCTGCCCAACGCAAATTCATGACATCATTTACCTCAGCCAACATTAAATACCCCAGTGTCATTCCTATAGTACCATGAATCATGATGCTTAACTTCACTTACCATTTAAGTCTTTAAATCCAATGGAATAGTTGAGTTCATTGCTGGGGGGAGGTTGTGGTGGAACTGTTTCAACCCCTAAACTCTGTGTGTTAGGGGTGGGGGTGGGGAGAAAACACATACAGATTTAACTGCTAAATCAAACTCAGATATAATATGATACCATCTGCTTGTGTTCGGATTTCCAACGTAAGTTATCTGAATTAGCTCTTAAATAATAAGTATACAGCAGGGTTTTTTTTCAGTCCCAGAATACTTAGAGATATCAATTTTAAAATAGATTTGTTAATTTACTAACATAAAGCATTTTTTCTTCTCCCCTTACACTAATTTCATTGGAATAATTTAATATTAACATTTAATACAGTATTGCATTACAAATCAGTAATACTGGTACTTTTACTACTTGTTTTTTTAGATCTGTGTTTACTGGTAAAAGCTGGCCTAATATCCTGAACTGTTTCCTTCCATAAGACACATGTGGGAAATGCACTTACCTGGGTTAAGAGGTCCATCTCCCCCAGCAAGTCACTGAACATTGCATCTATGTCATCCATCTGTGAACATAAAAGAATACAGTAATATACCACTACTGCTTAACAACATGGGCTAAATAACACACACACAGACTGGCTTTGATATCTGGGTTATTTCAGCTTTTAGTCTTGGAGGTGTTTCCTCCATTAGTGGTTAATGATGGTACATAACCCTAACCACATGTGATGGAGATAGAGGCTCCTGATTAGGTGCTGTCTTCATGGTCATTGTTCTCTGTGTGTGTTTTGACCATAGACCATTAACATAATTGTAAAGCTTTTCTCAATGGCTTTTCATCAACAACAAAAAACAAAGATGAATGGAGATGTAAATTCAGTTCAACTATATTTTGAATGAATATTAGATGCTTTATTCTGAACCAATAACTGGCAGAGATATTAAGTGGGACTGCATGAAAATATTTTTGCAATTGGGGATGCTAAATCACACCTCTACTGTCCCTATATGCAGTATCTGGCTGTGACTGTATACCATTTGCAGACATCTGGAAGCAAAGGAAATCCCAACTATTTGGCTTTTCAAAGACCCTTTGATGGTCGAAGTGCTAGCGGTTGTCTGCATGTAAGTGAAAACAAATCATGTCCCTTTTTCCTTTTCCAAGCTCTTTTTTTATTTTTTCCAGTTGTATTCTGTCATGAATGTGGAGTAGATGATGTAGAAGAACATTCTATATTGATAAAAAAGTGTGTGTTTTTCTATTGTATTTTTTTTTAATACACTCACATAATATGGCATAAATCAACGAACCGTCGATCTCCAGTCCCAAAGCTAGAGCTCAGTTTCCTCAGCACAGTGAATATGAAGTGCCTGTCACTCAACATTTGTTACACTCCCATCTAAAACTTCCTGAGAAATAGCTGCAGAATAATCCTAAATGCCCAGATCACTGGATCAATATATTCAGGAAGTCTGAATCTCAGTAGTGTTTTTTAGAATCTGAATAGTTTTTTGGGTGGAATCCCAATGGTGTTTTTTGGAATCTCAATAGTTTTTTGTTTTTTTTGGAATCTCAATGGTGTTTTTTGGAATCTCAATAGTTTTTTGTTTTTTTTGGAATCTCAATGGTGTTTTGGGGAATCTCAATAGGTTTTTTTGGGGATCTCAATAGGTTTTTTTGGAATCTCAATAGTAATCTCAATGGTGTGTTTTGGAATCTAAATAGTGTTTTTTGGAATCTCAATGGTGTGTTTTGGAATCTCAATATTGTTTTTTGGAATCTCAATAGTTTTTTGGAGTAGCTAAAACAAGATCTGGCACAGCTTAAATGATTTTTTAAATTTATTTTGCAGCTCTACATCTTATTGCGGAGGGTGTAGTGTATTGAAAAACATTGTGTTAGAAGCTTTTTCTATGCAAGTGTAGGTGGACATGCACTTGTGTTTACACTCCAGGACAAACTTTGAGTAAGCTGTGGCAGGATGTGATGGATCTAATAGTGGCTGCTGAGTCAATAATACAGCACTGACATGAGGTTCACGTCAAAACCTTGCCTTTCCATTCACATCAATGGGCCAAGAAATCAATTCATTATAGCTGGGAAAATGGCAAGACAGCACAAAGTAAACTTTTAAAAAGTCTGACTTTTTATCAAATGGTTAGCTTGTTTTCCTAGATTATTAACACTGATAAATGGACCACTCCACAAATGCTGTACGGATCTCAGATCAATCACACAAAAGTAACTGAAAAACACAAGTGCACTGTTCAAATAGGGATCATTCCCTCATTCACGGAGATGATATAGAAGGTGTGATTCTTCAAACTCAATAGACCACTTGGATCCAAGGTGGAAGAGAGACGAGAGCAAATGAACACATTCCTTTAACCAGCAAGCACTTGGTTCTATCAGTGGCTTCAGAAATAAATACTTTATATCGTGTACTTTTGTATGAGCAGGGACATGTATTTGTTACAGATATATAACATCATTGACTGATTCTCTGTTTGAACCCAATTAGAATTGCTCATGTCATGCATGTGTACAGGCTGAAGTTGAAATTCACCCGACATTGTGGTTTCCAAGTGAGTGTCAGGAAATCTATGCATTTTGTCAATGAATAAGGGCACTCAAAGAAGATGGGAAAGGAAAATGTTTGTTATATTTTAAGAGTAAAGTAGTGTTAAATTAAAAGCCCATATCTATACTGATGTACAATGAAAATGTAACAGTCTAAGTTTTACATCAGTAGCTCATTACATTTTAAATAGTGAGCAAACGCCAGGTGCTCAATGTTTGGTATTTGAGTTGAGTTAAAATTGCCAAAATGAGTTGATTAAGAATCTGTATAAATAGCCATTTGAAAAGACATTATATTAATTAACTCAAGAACAGCGAAAGATACGACCATGCCCCACTTGAATAACAAAGATCGTCTGGTTGCTATCGGCATGATTGAAGGCGGCCTGTCTGTGAGAGAAGTTGCCCGGAGAATGAGATGTTCTGCTTCAACAATCAGCAGACTAGTCCAGAGAAACAAAGAAACTGGCTCTGTGAGGGACAGGCCACGTCGTGGAAGGCAGAGGGTCACCACACCGGCCCAGGAATGTCACATCTGCCTGATCCATCTGCGTAATCATTTTCAGACTGCAGTGGCTACAGCATGAGAAATTCCAAGAAGTAATAACCTGCGCATCAGCAGAATGACTGTAGCACGCTGTCTGCATGAAAATGATTTGCATGTTCAGAGGTCGTTCAGGGGTAACATGTTGACAGCTAAGAGATGAAATCGCTGTCTTCTTTGGGCCAGAGATCATCTCAGGTGGCAGCAGAGAGAGTGGTGGAGTGTTTTATTCACCGATGAATGCCGTTTTGCCCTTGACAAACCTGACAGAAGACAATGTGTGTGGAGACGTGGAGACTGTTGCGTTGTTCAAGCCAACCAGTGGGGTGTTGGAAGTGTGATGATATGGGGAGGAATCTCCTTTAAACAAGAACGCCTTTGGTGCAGATTGAGGGCAACCTTACTGCTCAGCGATACACTGACAAAGTCCTTGAGGCAACAGTTTTTCCGTTCCTGCAAGCCAATCCGGAAGTGTCAATTTTCCAGAAGGACAATGCAAGACCACACAGTGCTTATCATGATTCTTTGATCTGTATTTTTGTTCATGCTGCCCCATGGAAATCAGCTTCCCCTGCTTACTGTACATGCAATCAGGTGGTCTGGCGATTAGTCTTCCGCACTTTCGCCAAAGTTTGTTTTGGCTGAATCCCAAAGTGAACACTTTTTTCTAAGGTTAAGGTTAATCCAAAGGCTAATCAGGTCTATGCGTCAACGCTGCCAGGATTGTGTTAATGCTCAGGGAGGTCATACCTGATACTCATTTTGACAGTGTGTGAGGTTTCATACTGAAAACTTATCATGATTCTTTGATCTGTATATTTGTTCACATTTCCTGTGATTTTGTTTGTTATCTATGTTTAAAATGTTTGATTCAATCCATTAGACCTGTGTTTCTGTCCAGGGGGTAACCATTTATTTTGAATGGAAAACATATGGGAATCTATTTTAATGTGATTCAGTTTTTCTTGTTGCTGGTTAATCTGATGTAGTGTTTACAGTTGTGGCAGAGGATATCTGTTAAATATTAAAGATTATTGTCAATAAACTTGCTAACAGAGTTTCTTTGTTTCAGAAAAGCTTGTTAGTTCCTCATTGGTAACTGCTAGCAGGCAGAATAGTACCCCAAACCAAAGGAAGTGGTTGCTGCAATTTCTATTTGCTCCACTCATCTAGATGCGGGTGCAGCACCATACAGGAAACTGTGACACATGGTATTTGTGCAACTTGATTAGCATCTGCCTTCCACACATCAGTTACAGGCTCCCTTATTAAACCATAGCCAGAAAAAAGAAAACATTAACATTAAAGAAAGAAATCAGATCTCATGCCTCTTTAAAATAAATTGCAGTACCACACGCTATAATGTTTTAATTTGAATTGCGCATCAAAACAGATGAAACTCTGCCCGTGTGGAGAGTGTTTGTAATGGCATGGGCAGGCTATTAGAACATGGCAAATAAATATGTTTTACACATGAACATGTGTAGTATGTGTAGGACAAACCCTACAAAATATATCATGAAAATGCATAACCACGTCATTCCCACTTCGACGAACAAAAAACTGTTGAACAGGTTCATCTGAACTGACTCTAAATTGTGCTCTGCTTGTCTTTTAAGAACAAGGTCTGCTGCTTTGGGGCAGAACAGTGAAATACCAAATGAACCTGAACAGGCTGCTAAAACAATGAATCATGCCTTATAGTAATGTTCTATTTAATGACTTCTTGCTATGTCCCTTGATCCACTTTGCTCTTGTGTCCACTCCACTTTATCAGAAGTCAGAGTGCATTTGCTGATAAGCATGTGTGACAAGGATGGCTGTAGGGGTGACATCTGACACAGAAGAACACACAGTACTGCAAGTGAAATGATAAATGCGCTGCTTGCGTATTTATTAAATGAACAAAATAAAAGGTTTAAACAAAACATGAAACACTTGCACAAAACAAATGGCACGTTGGCCAAACAAACAAACAGTGGACGAAACAAACGAACAGATACAGAACAAGTACCGTGCTGTTTCCACTCCCAACACGCGTAGCAATTGTTGTGATTTTATTATTTATTTCTCTCCTCTCTCTCCCATTCTCCACGGTGCGGGAAAGGTAGTCCTCCCAGGGCGGTGGAGGTGGGAGTGGCAGGTAGTCCTCTCATGCCGGTGGAGGTGGGAGTGGCAGGTAGTCCTCTCATGCCGGTGGAGGTGGGAGTGGCAGGTAGTCCTCACAGGGCGGTGGAGGTGGGAGTGGCAGGTAATCCTCCCAGGGCGGTGGAGGTGGGAGTGGCAGGTAGTCCTCTCATGCCGGTGGAGGTGGGAGTGGCAGGTAGTCCTCCCAGGGCGGTGGAGGTGGGAGTGGCAGGTAGTCCTCTCATGCCGGTGGAGGTGGGAGTGGCAGGTAATCCTCTCATGCCGGTGGAGGTGGGAGTGGCAGGTAATCCTCCCAGGGCGGTGGAGGTGGGAGTGGCAGGTAGTCCTCCCAGGGCGGTGGAGGTGGGAGTGGCAGGTAATCCTCCCAGGGCGGTGGAGGTGGGAGTGGCAGGTAATCCTCCCAGGGCGGTGGAGGTGGGAGTGGCAGGTAATCCTCCCAGGGCGGTGGAGGTGGGAGTGGCAGGTAGTCCTCTCATGCCGGTGGAGGTGGGAGTGGCAGGTAGTCCTCTCATGCCGGTGGAGGTGGGAGTGGCAGGTAGTCCTCCCAGGGCGGTGGAGGTGGGAGTGGCAGGTAATCCTCTCATGCCGGTGGAGGTGGGAGTGGCAGGTAGTCCTCTCATGCCGGTGGAGGTGGGAGTGGCAGGTAGTCCTCCCAGGGCGGTGGAGGTGGGAGTGGCAGGTAATCCTCCCAGGGCGGTGGAGGTGGGAGTGGCAGGTAGTCCTCCCAGGGCGGTGGAGGTGGGAGTGGCAGGTAATCCTCTCATGCCGGTGGAGGTGGGAGTGGCAGGTAATCCTCTCATGCCGGTGGAGGTGGGAGTGGCAGGTAGTCCTCTCATGCCGGTGGAGGTGGGAGTGGCAGGTAGTCCTCCCAGGGCGGTGGAGGTGGGAGTGGCAGGTAATCCTCCCAGGGCGGTGGAGGTGGGAGTGGCAGGTAGTCCTCCCAGGGCGGTGGAGGTGGGAGTGGCAGGTAATCCTCTCATGCCGGTGGAGGTGGGAGTGGCAGGTAGTCCTCCCAGGGCGGTGGAGGTGGGAGTGGCAGGTAATCCTCCCAGGGCGGTGGAGGTGGGAGTGGCAGGTAATCCTCCCAGGGCGGTGGAGGTGGGAGTGGCAGGTAATCCTCCCAGGGCGGTGGAGGTGGGAGTGGCAGGTAGTCCTCACATTGCGGTGGAGGTGGGAGCGGCAGGTAATCCTCCCAGGGCGGTGGAGGTGGGAGCGGCAGGTAATCCTCCCAGGGCGGTGGAGGTGGGAGTGGCAGGTAATCCTCCCAGGGCGGTGGAGGTGGGAGTGGCAGGTAATCCTCTCATGCCGGTGGAGGTGGGAGTGGCAGGTAGTCCTCTCATGCCGGTGGAGGTGGGAGTGGCAGGTAATCCTCCCAGGGCGGTGGAGGTGGGAGTGGCAGGTAATCCTCCCAGGGCGGTGGAGGTGGGAGCGGCAGGTAATCCTCCCAGGGCGGTGGAGGTGGGAGTGGCAGGTAGTCCTCTCATGCCGGTGGAGGTGGGAGTGGCAGGTAGTCCTCTCATGCCGGTGGAGGTGGGAGTGGCAGGTAGTCCTCTCATGGCGGTGGAGGTGGGAGTGGCAGGTAATCCTCCCAGGGCGGTGGAGGTGGGAGTGGCAGGTAATCCTCCCAGGGCGGTGGAGGTGGGAGTGGCAGGTAGTCCTCTCATGGCGGTGGAGGTGGGAGTGGCAGGTAGTCCTCACATTGCAGTGGAGGTGGGAGTGGCAGGTAGTCCTCACATTGCAGTGGAGGTGGGAGTGGCAGGTAGTCCTCTCATGCCGGTGGAGGTGGGAGTGGCAGGTAGTCCTCTCATGGCGGTGGAGGTGGGAGTGGCAGGTAGTCCTCTCATGGCGGTGGAGGTGGGAGTGGCAGGTAATCCTCCCAGGGCGGTGGAGGTGGGAGTGGCAGGTAATCCTCCCAGGGCGGTGGAGGTGGGAGTGGCAGGTAATCCTCCCAGGGCGGTGGAGGTGGGAGTGGCAGGTAGTCCTCTCATGGCGGTGGAGGTGGGAGTGGCAGGTAGTCCTCACATTGCAGTGGAGGTGGGAGTGGCAGGTAATCCTCCCAGGGCGGTGGAGGTGGGAGTGGCAGGTAGTCCTCTCATGCCGGTGGAGGTGGGAGTGGCAGGTAGTCCTCTCATGGCGGTGGAGGTGGGAGTGGCAGGTAATCCTCCCAGGGCGGTGGAGGTGGGAGTGGCAGGTAGTCCTCAGATTGCGGTGGAGGTGGGAGTGGCAGGTAATCCTCCCAGGGCGGTGGAGGTGGGAGTGGCAGGTAGTCCTCTCATGCCGGTGGAGGTGGGAGTGGCAGGTAGTCCTCAGATTGCGGTGGAGGTGGGAGTGGCAGGTAATCCTCCCAGGGCGGTGGAGGTGGGAGTGGCAGGTAGTCCTCTCATGCCGGTGGAGGTGGGAGTGGCAGGTAGTCCTCTCATGCCGGTGGAGGTGGGAGTGGCAGGTAGTCCTCCCAGGGCGGTGGAGGTGGGAGTGGCAGGTAGTCCTCTCATGCCGGTGGAGGTGGGCGTGGCAGGTAGTCCTCAGATTGCGGTGGAGGTGGGAGTGGCAGGTAATCCTCCCAGGGCGGTGGAGGTGGGAGTGGCAGGTAGTCCTCTCATGCCGGTGGAGGTGGGAGTGGCAGGTAGTCCTCTCATGCCGGTGGAGGTGGGAGTGGCAGGTAGTCCTCCCAGGGCGGTGGAGGTGGGAGTGGCAGGTAGTCCTCTCATGCCGGTGGAGGTGGGAGTGGCAGGTAGTCCTCTCATGCCGGTGGAGGTGGGAGTGGCAGGTAATCCTCCCAGGGCGGTGGAGGTGGGAGTGGCAGGTAATCCTCCCAGGGCGGTGGAGGTGGGAGTGGCAGGTAGTCCTCCCAGGGCGGTGGAGGTGGGAGTGGCAGGTAGTCCTCTCATGCCGGTGGAGGTGGGCGTGGCAGGTAGTCCTCAGATTGCGGTGGAGGTGGGAGTGGCAGGTAATCCTCCCAGGGCGGTGGAGGTGGGAGTGGCAGGTAGTCCTCTCATGCCGGTGGAGGTGGGAGTGGCAGGTAGTCCTCTCATGCCGGTGGAGGTGGGAGTGGCAGGTAGTCCTCCCAGGGCGGTGGAGGTGGGAGTGGCAGGTAGTCCTCTCATGCCGGTGGAGGTGGGAGTGGCAGGTAGTCCTCTCATGCCGGTGGAGGTGGGAGTGGCAGGTAGTCCTCTCATGCCGGTGGAGGTGGGAGTGGCAGGTAATCCTCCCAGGGCGGTGGAGGTGGGAGTGGCAGGTAGTCCTCCCAGGGCGGTGGAGGTGGGAGTGGCAGGTAGTCCTCAGATTGCGGTGGAGGTGGGAGTGGCAGGTAGTCCTCTCATGCCGGTGGAGGTGGGAGTGGCAGGTAGTCCTCTCATGGCGGTGGAGGTGGGAGTGGCAGGTAATCCTCCCAGGGCGGTGGAGGTGGGAGTGGCAGGTAGTCCTCAAGTAGATTAACAAAATAAAATGTTTAAACAAAACATGAAACACTTGCACAAAACAAACGGCATGTCGGCCAAACAAACAAACAGTGGTCGAAACAAATGAACAGATACAGAACAAGTACCGTGCTGTTTCCACTCCCAACACACGTAGCAATTGTTATGATTTTATCATTTATTTCTCTCCTTTCTCTCCCGTTCTCCACTGCGAACACACCAACCCTGTGTATGTGAAACATTCATTCTTTTATACAGCTGTGCCGAGACTCGATTGCTAATCAATCATTCACTTGAATCTCGGCATAGACTGGATGTGGACTAATTGTTCACTTCCCGTGCCCCCATACAAATACCCATTTTAATCTGCATGTCAAGTGATTGTGCAATCCCCGTGCCTAAATACAATTATACATTTTACATCACCTGTGCTACATAACCCACACTCTGTGCACCACTACAATAATACATATAACAGACAACATGAAACACAAAACACAAAATACACACAGGGGCAGGGCACCCTGCCAGAGCATGATACACTTCTGAGGCCTTGTGATGATGAGATATGCTTTTTGACACAAATATGGGCAGGTTCAGAGGGTGGAAGAGGGTGGAGCAATTCTTATTATCAGGAGTCAAATGCATACAAATCTGTCATTTTTTATTGAAGTTACAGTAACACCAAAATCAAATTTAAATTACAGAACAATGAAAAGTATTATAAATTTAAAAGGACTGAGCATTTTATTGAAAATACGGTTGTAAATGAACTTTTAAATTGAACAGCACTTGAAATCTATATGTCCCATCAAAAGTAAGGTGTCCTCAACATCAGGGTTTTGAGCAAATTAGAAATGCTGACTTGCATCCACAGTTTTGTATTATTGGATCCTGTTTTTTTCAGAATAGTTGAGAAAGTGTTTGTGGGAATGTTGAAATCTGCAGCAACATCTTTCTTTGTCTTACATGGTGGTGCATTAGCCACCAATTTTAAACACCTCCACTTTTGTCTGCACAGCTAATGCACTTTTTGTGCTGCTTCATGGAAATAGCATTGATGTGTGAGCAATACAGCAACTAGAAATGCATCATAGGATCAAGAATCCCAAAACGGCACTAAAATACAGTATAGAGGCAATTTGTTTTATTCAAATTTGTCTTCCCTGTGGGTCTCCAAAATATTTTGCACTAAAAGGAAATCTGAGTTTAGTAAATGTGTTATTATAAATATGCTGGAACATTGTAATGAAAGAAAAGCAAAATCATAAATGAAAAAAATCTACAGTTTGAAAACGTACTTGCCAATATCTGGATTACTTTGTCACTAAAGCCCTTGCTGCACCACACTTAATTTAGTGCATAACACAAGTTGCTCAGGAAACAAACAGTTAGTTGCCAGGCGTGTATAAGACTGGTGCATGAATCTCCAGCACAGCAGCTGGGGGTGCCTCACAGAGTTATTCCATGTAAACACCACAACCACATTCAGCCACCTGCAAAAGCATCTGATGCTCAAATACACACACACCACACATATATATATATATATATATATATATATATATATATTGGTGCTTATTGTTTGAAACCATGTATAAATCCTGTTCAGTTCATGGATGCACAAATGTGATACAGTATTGGCTAATAAAAAATGCAAACAAACAAAACATGTTTAAAGACAACTAAATTGGAACCAATCCTTCAAGAAGCTGCTTGATGAGATTCTGGGATCAATGAGCTACTAACAACCAAACGAGCAAGATGGGCTGAATGGCCTCCTCTCGTTTGTAAACTTTATGTTCTTATGTTCTTATGTAAATCAACCGTTACATCTCTTATGCAAATGAAAATGCAAAAACAACTCCACTGATTTATTTGTATTTTTTATTTTTATATATTCGCAGTTGTGAACTAATAGCAAAGTGGGTGGCAAGTCCTTCCAGCAAACCATATATGAAGAGATCTGACCGTTTACTAGCCTGCATTATACTAGGTCTATAGCAGGCAACTGGAACTAAAGAACAGCACTTGAACTCATAGTCAAAGCACCCTGGCACAGACTTATCAAATTGAATATCTCCAAAATAGAGAAATGAGAGAACTGTAAAACACAGCACGGGAACTTTTTTTTAGATAAGGTAAAACTGTTTATAATTGAAGAAGGGGTGGCAGATAGCCACTGTTTATCTTTTCACGGCTCTAGTTTCATTTCTACACTTAGAATAAAATTTGCTTTAGAGGAAACTCATCTCATTAACTGCTCCTTTGTTCCAGGTACCTGTCCTGTATTAATATTGTATATATTTTTTTGAACCCTGCCACTTACTCTTTAGATAAACATTTTCACTACAAGTATTTCTCAATGTCTAGATCTATGGGGAGTATAAATCAGATGTAGTACAGTGCAGTAGTGGCCCTAAACGTGGCCTCACATTTTGAATTAATTCTAAACATTTTACCTGATTATATTGATTTGATTGCTTTGTAATCTTTGTAAACTAATTTAACTGCTAAATGATATTGTGTCACATTCAGTTTGAATGAAACACTATCTATTAAGGGTTTGTTCCTCTTTATAAAATAAACTCTGACATAAATATTATTATTATTATTATTATTATTATTATTATTATTATTATTATTATTATTATTTATTTCTTAGCAGACGCCCTTATCCAGGGCGACTTACAATCGCAAGCAAATACAAATACATAAATCTCCTTTCTAACCAACAGTTCAATTTAAAGAGAGCAAGAGAGAGAGAGAGAGTTATCGTACAACAAAGGTAATCTTGGTAACCTTTAAGAGAGAAAACAGTTTGCGATAGCAATTTCAAAATACTAAATTTTAAATTGACTGATGTTTTTCAGTTTATAGCATAAAGGCAGAGTACTTTTTTCAGCATGCAAGCATTTAGGGTAACACCATACTGGCTTACACAAAGATCCAACTTCAATTTCCACAAGAGACTCTGGGATATGTTCTTCTCTAGCCCCATTGGTTCCTGGGATATCATAGTTTGAGAATAGAAAAGCAACCCCTCTTAGGGGCACTGTCCAAATCGATTGAACTCATGGAATTTGAGAGTTACATTTTGTAAGGTAAAATGTTTTTAAAGTGTTACATATTTGAGTAAGTCTTTCCCAGAGATGAAGCCATTTGGGTAACCTTTCAACCTTTCACCTCACATTTTGACATGCTACAATAGCTTACTCAAAATACAGATCTTTTTATTTTACGAATTAAAACTTTTCTTAAAAATTGATTGGGGGCTGGGGGGCAATGCTGCTTAGAGTGCTGGCCAAGCCATGTGAGCAGTTTTTACCTTGGCTGAGAGCCCACAGCAAGCGCAGCATTGGCCTGTTGTTCCTGTGGAATGAGGGAATGGGGATAGTTATGGGCAGTGCCGCCCACAGAAATTTTCAAGTCAGGCCCCCTCCTCCACCCCCCAGGACACATTTCAATGTCATTGCTGTTATTGCGTTTAAGTAAAAGCTTATGCACACAACCGCACATTGTCTGTAAAAGACAATTTCTATAATGGCCATGGTGAAGGCATTTATTGACATTTTTACCAATTCAAAATACAGTTATGTACAAAATCTTTAGACCCAAAATAAAATATGGACAGTTGCCTTGGAGTGGTTCCATAGCAAACTCAAAACTATTATAGGCCTTATATATGATATGACAACAGATTTATTTGAAAGTGCAGGAAATATATGACCAATCATCTGAAGTACAATGCATTACTGTATTAAAACAAGTAACAATCATGTGACTGTACATAGCAGTTCAGTGTATTCATTCCCAATTGAATCAGTGATCAACATGTTAAATAAAGGAACCCTTTTCCCTTAGTAGTTGAACTTCTGCTCATGAGTCATCATTACTACAATATGTTGCCATCTTATCTCGTAATGTTGGCCCACCATAGTTTCCCGTTTTTACCAAGGCATATCCTTGTTCACCAGATACGTTGCATCATTAGGTAGGCCAGGATAGTACCAGGCAATTCTGTAATGCACTTGGTTAAGTGCAGATGTGTGGGTAGTTAAATATCTAGCTAAACAAAACAAAACAAAAAAAACATTATGGTCAAATGGTTTGAGTAGAAAGGCAACAGATTCTGGGTTTGAAATGACCACCTACACTTTTAATTAGCCACCACATTAATAGATATAAAACAAATCAAATCAACATGTAACACAATACTGTGCACTCTGTGAAATGGTTAACTCCAATTCCCTGGACTGACAGTTGAAATACATACAGTAGGAGGTAAATTACAGTGATGTTTTAGGACATACAGTACAACTGAATAAGACTTTGACATCATTATAATGCCAACAGAATGTCCCTGTAAAGTAATCAATAAATAAAGCACTTATTCATTTGAGTTTAACATATATGATCATGTTTCCACATACAATAGAAGAGACCAATGCTATTTCTTAACAGGGTTCTCTTCAAAGCTAGGAAACATACATAAAACCATTCATAAAGCTGATGTTCCCTCTCTGTCCTGTACTGCATAAGCTTCAATTCCACCCTGAATGGAGCCAATAGCTCAAAGCATTACACGTCACAAGTCAAAGTGAAGGCTACCATTAGATTTAGCTCAAGGAGTTTCCAAAACATTTAAATTATGAGGTCTGTGTTTCAAATATTATACAAGATATTAGCAGTAGAAAAGGCAGCCGCACCAGATGTACAAGAACAAGTTCCCCTCCCATGGATGTTAAAATATTGTTTACTGTTATTATTATTTATTATTATTTATTTCTTAGCAGACGCCCTTATCCAGGGCAACTTACAATTGTAACAAGTTATCACATTATTTTTTACATACAATTACCCATTTATACAGTTGGGTTTTTACTGGAGCAATCTAGGTAAAGGTTTTTACTGGAGCAATCTAGGTAAAGTACCTTGCTCAAGGGTACAGCAGCATTCTCCCCACCTGGGATTGAACCCATGAACCTCCGGTCAAGAGTCCAGAGCCCTAACCACTACTCCACACTGCTGTTATATATTGCAAGTTACAGCAAATTATTGCAGCCTCATGCAAAACCTATGCTTCCATCTTTCCTTGATTCTCATTGTCTGTCCCTATACTTTCAATAGGCTCAAGGGTTTTCTCCCAGGCAGCATGCTCTTCAACCTGTATGTCTGTACTGTACTGCTGTAGTAGTATAAATGAATGATCATGGATTAATGGTAACAACAATGAATGAATCCCATAACAGAATCGGAACCAAGACCAACCAAGCCTGAATATTTGAATCTGCCAACCAGAACTGAATCTCAATTATTCCGACTCAGTATCCAAAAGATATTGCACTCATGTGCTCAATTTAGCAACCAAAACTACAACTCATAATGTGCTAATCCACTAATAGGTAGACTTTGGAATTATGACTTATGTGAATGATTCTAAAAATCAATTATTATACTCTGTATTATTATTTTTTTTTTTACTAAAAACAACCCCAGACAAAAACAACTGCATGTAATTACATTTAACAATTATTAGTCTCACCTACACCTGTACAACTTATTTTTCGACCTTTAAATGTGTACACCTATACAAACCACATTTAAAGATAAACTACTTAAAGCACTTAATTTCTTGCAAATTAAATAGAAAGAAATACAAATACCAGATATTGGTTCAATTAGAAATCTTATTTTCCGTAAATGCATTTTAAAATATCTTACATCTACCGTTTTCTGCATTAAAAAAAATGGACTCAAACCACTTACCTTTAGTTTGTTGTGTACTTCAATGGAGCTAAACCAAGTTTATTTTGATATAATGCATTGAGTTTTCAGTCCAGCCTGCGAGCAAGTGTTCGCATGACTAGCTGCCCCTGGCCTCTCCTTCAGCTTCCTGTGTTTTTGCGGAAGTTAGTTTTTTGAATAGGTCTATTGAAAACTACAAAGACTGGAAACAGATAAACTGACAAATAATTATGGAACTTTAAAAAAAAAATAGATCAACTTCAAATCAGTGATTTTAAGAGCGTTCAAATGAAATGAAACTTTGTCTTTGCCCCATGAATCACTAGAACTAAAATATACAATCAAAAAGCACAGATAACAACCATTAACACTTTTTTCCCTGTGGGAGGTACCCCCTATCAAAATAGAAGTCATACAATTGCTACTAACGTGGCTATTTAAGTGTTTATTTATATTTATTTAGTTGGGCAAGCTTTTATTTTCACTTGTTAATTATCTGACAAACATAGTAAGCATGAATGTTCAGCAATGAAGAAATTAAAAACATTGTTAGAAGTGTCTTAAATAATGCAATTCTTACAAATCTGTATCTTATCAGTATCTAAATTAATTCAAATGTCTTGGATTGTATTATACCTGTTTGTCTTTAACCCTTAAGAAAAATGTCACTTTGGTACACGTACACTGTGTATGTGTTATAAAAGTTAAAACACTTGAACACTTCTGTCCTTTTTATTGATCATACGGGGAAAAGAGAATTCTGCAACTAATCTTTCTGTAATTATCTACCCTGCATAAATGACCTTATAAATGATCATTTATCGTATCATCTTATAAAACTACAGTAGACTACAGTCTATTTAAACTCATTTAATAGTATGAAAAGAAGAGTTAATTGCACAGACACCTTCTTTCAAGTGGATTCTCCTTGTCAATTCCTATACATCTGCATTTGAGGTATGAGAACATATTACTCAACCGGATGAAAGCTTGCATGTATTCATTGTCTGCATTGAGCAAGAAATGTAAACGACACACTGTATAGGCTGTAACACACAATAATGAAATAAATCTAACAGTTAATGTGCTGAGCCACAAACCACCACACAGTCTGATTCACTGAAGAAGAGAATTTATAGTGATGTGGCAGGATACATTGCAGAAGTTAATGTGTTAGCTCATTGTTTTGTAGAACAGTCTGAACTGATTTTTGTGTGTGAAATTATTTATCTCCCTACCATTTTTAGCTTTGTACATGTTCACCCATGTCAGTTGTGACGGTTTGAACATTTCCCCATTATATTTATAATTACCATGAGCATGGGCGTTTTTTAAAGCCTGGTGAAAGGGACCATTAGGGCATCGTGCTGCAGAAGCATTGAGAATAAAGGGTAATTTATTATAATTAGGACAGCAGCAACAAATACCCCGAGGAAGCGGTGCCAGTGTGAGGGCATGTGTTACACTGCCATCTTATACATAATGGCAGCCCAGCCTAGTTTCCAGTTTTCTACCAAGGCGTATCATTGTTTACCAGATTACTTGTACCATTGGGTAGGTCAGGAGAGTATCTGGCAATTCTTTAATGCACTTGTTTGAGTGCAGACGTGTGGGTAGTTAGAGATCTGGATAATCAAACTACTACTTTGGTCAAGTTTGGTCATTATAATGGCAACATAATGTCCCTCTAAAGTAATCTCAGTTGATGTATCCAATATACTGTACTTCCAATAGATACATATTTAAATAATAAGGAAAACCATAAACCACTTATTCATCTGACTCAAACATCAAAAGGAGGATCAAAACAAGGCTGTAAGATATTAATGTCCTGTTTTTAGAAGAGAGCAGCACCCATTCCACTATTTAACACAATTTTTGTTCCTGGATAGTAAGTGTTATTTCCTAATTGCTTATGCCTCAAAAGTATAGAAAATGGCTATTATTCCCCACAAACTTTGCTTTTGTGACCAGGACAGTGATATTTTGAAATTTACCTATTTCCAATGAGAAAACGGGCGAATTTGTGTCTTTTCGTTCACATAAAGTCAGAAAAAAACAACATATGAATCCAAATTAACATGTATTTATACTAAAGTAATACAAAAATGACTACAAAAGATTTAGAAGTGAGTAGTTTTTCGAGATTTACGATTATACTGTAAATCACTTTCACGAATCAGCCCCCAAATGTAGTCTCCCATCATGTTCTCGTTATACTGTCCTTGGTAGCGGCGTTCAAAGTCCAGTATATCCTGGTGGAAGCGCTCGCCTTGCTCCTCCGAGTACGCTCCCATGTTCTCCTTGAATTTATCAAGATGAGCATCAAGGATATGGACTTTGAGGGACATCCTACAGCCCATTGTGCCGTAGTTCTTCACCAGAGTCTCAACCAGCTCCACATAGTTTTCGGCCTTGTGATTGCCCAGGAAGCCCCGAACCACTGCGACAAAGCTGTTCCAAGCCGCTTTCTCCTTACTAGTGAGCTTCTTGGGGAATTCATTGCACTCCAGGATCTTCTTTATCTGTGGTCCGACGAAGACACCGGCTTTGACCTTTGCCTCAGACAGCTTAGGGAAGAAGTCTTGAAGGTACTTGAAGGCTGCCGACTCCTTATCTAGAGCTCTGACAAATTGTTTCATAAGGCCCATTTTGATGTGCAGTGGTGGCATCAGCACGTTCCGGGGGTCCACCAGTGGCTCCCACTTGACGTTGTTCCTCCCCACAGAGAACGGTCCGCTTGGAAGGGTCCACCATGCAGAAGTAGCAGTTGCTTGAGTGGTCAGTGGGTTCCCGCCAAATTCTTTGGATAGCGAACTTCATGGCTCTCTTTTCCCCTCTGTACCATCCTACAAAAATACATTTATTTCACCCATGACTAATGTGTAAGAGATTCTCGCAACATTTTTCATATATGATATATTTTTTCAATAACATTGGAAATTGTAAAACATTTTAAAATTAAAAACTTTTACAATTTTAAAAATTGTAACAAATTTTATAACATAAAATTCCGAGCAACAATTGTCCATCTTACCTTCCAGAGTTTTTTTGCAGTGCTCGCAAGTGAAATGATGTGCCCAGGGTTTGTCTTGATCCCCGACAGGCATGCCGAAATATGCCTTGTAGGCCTCACACATCTTAGCAGATGCTTCCACGGAGTACTTTTTCGCTCTTGTCTTGATAAATTGGCCGCAGACATAGCAAAATGCGTCTGCTGGATGCTTGCAGCCTCTTGATGCCATCTCAAAAAAATGCAGATATGTATCCACTTAGGCAGCTGGAACTAAACTGAAATGGTGGGCTTAAGGCCCCTGTATTTATACTACTATTTATATTACTGGAAAGTTCTAGAAAGTTCTAGAAGTTACTCCAAGTTTACTCAGCACTGAATCTATCTGGAATGTTCTGGAAAATAGGTAAATTTCAAAATATCACTGTCCTGGTCACAAAAGCAAAGTTTGTGGGGAATAATAGCCATTTTCTATACTTTTGAGGCATAAGCAATTAGGAAATAACACTTACTACCCAGGAACCAAAAAAAAAAAAAAAATGTGTTATACAGTGTTCTTAACGGGGACCTGTTTGAAGCTCCCAGGACTACACATACACAGTATAATCACAGGTTATTTTCAGTGCTATACATCTATAAAATAATTTTAAAAAGCCATAAATTAAAAATAGCAGCACTGTTATGTACACAGCTATATGAATACAGTTCAGTAAAACGAGAGGTCTTTAAACCACAATACCACAATACAGTACATCACTAAACTGATCACAGGTAACATTACAATATATTATGCAACTGGCGAAGGGACGTTTAGAGCTACTCAATTCATTGATTTATTATTTTTTTACAAAAAATTAGTCCTCAAACAAGAAGTTTACATTAGAGCAACAACTGAATGGAAATTAACATGTGCATATAGTTTTACTCTCATTATTTATTGCATGCAAGCATGAAATGAGTTTAAAATGCAAGATGAACAGAATACATTTGACAGGAAATTATGCTAGTCACAGGATTGTTACATACGGTAAAGGCTTTTAATCCAATTACACCACTTGTTTTCTATAAGAATGGCATAGTGTACAGGAGAAAATAAAATCGCCCTTCCCCAATTAAAACCAGACCACCATGACTTCAATTTTATCTAGACACTCTAATATATTATAATTATCCAATTGGAAACTGAAGACTTCCGACCAAAGTCTGAATGTTGTTGCCGTAGGCAAGAGTCTAGACCCTCTCCCATCCATTGCATCTTCTGTGCAAATCTGACAGATACTGTAACCCATATTCAAATCTTGTTAAAAAAATGTTCAAGCTTGCACATGTTTTACTGTGAAGATTAATATCAAACAAAAACAATGGTGGCTTATTAGGCAACGGGGTAGGAAGGCCCAGTAGAATCAGTGGTGCAGTCCTGAATCTGAAGGCACCAGAGCTGCACTCAAATAGTGATTTAACTTAAACAAGAAGTATTTTACAAATTCACATTATATTTCTATATTGAACTTCTAGTAACACATATAACAGGTAATGCATTTATCACATTTCTACAAGTATTTCCACAAAGTGTCTTTCGCCATCTTTCTCCATCTCAGAGCTCTTTACTTGATTTACACCTGTGTGTGTCAGTGGTTTCGTTTGTGTTTGTGTCCACAGTTGTAGTCAATGCACTGTTGCTATCATCTTTGTTTTTAGCCGTCTTAAATAAGTATTTTGTAATAGACGGTCCTAATGCTCTTTTCCTTGCATTAAAATGACGATAGACTGAATCAGACAGTTGTGAGTTATGTGACTTAGCTTGCCTATTATGTGAGTTCTGTCTTGACTACACCACTGAACACAATGCAGTAGAACAATGTATTTTACTTTTACTATAGTAGGGGACTGGTTGAAATTAGTTTGGTGTTCTAAATTTAGACTGCTCAGCTCACACAGACTACTGGGTACAGTTAACACAGGGCACCTTTACAAAATAATAGACCAAATATTGGATGGTAATTAAAACTGAACTGCTCCCCAACCCAGCTCAAGGCTTACCACTGCTGGTGCTATCCCTGTTCTCTGTGAATAACTATCACAACATAAAAAAAAACTAAACATATATAACATGTTCATACGAAAAAAATACAATGCTTCAAACACATGACAGATCTGTTCAATATTCAACAGTTTCAGGAAGGGTTTGTAAAAGAGGAAGAGGTGGTTACCTAACTTAAACATTGCTTCTTCATTATTATTGTCAACTTAATTTTAGTCATATAAAAAAAACAGTTTTACTGAGACGGTTGGGCACTTGTGAATATTGTACATCAAAGATACCCAAGTTTAAAAACAAGGACTTTAATCATTGAATTGAGGTTGCAGGCTTATCAGGCCAATTTTGTTTGGCATATAGCCCAGATGGGGGGCACCCGGCTACTATGTAATTCTGTATTTTTTAACAACAGAGTTGGGGTCAATTCAATTTTTTCAATTCCAATTCCATTACTAATCCCAATTCCCTTTTAATCATTTCAAATTCCTATTCCAATCATTTTACAACAAAGGCTTTATTGAGCAAACAAATACTATATACAACTTAATTAACTTGTCAGGTAACCTGATAAAGCCTATGGCATAAACCTCAGTGAAGAATATGTCGTAAAACTGAATAGGAATTGGAATTGTATAAAAGGGAACTGGGACTGGAAATGGAATTGGAATTGAAAAAATGGAATTGACCCCAACTCTGTTTAACAAGTCTAATTTCTATTCAGAGGGTTTTATTTATTAACTCCAAGTTAACCATATGAAAGGCTAATTTGTAAAGGGTTTAATAGTGGATTAGTTAGATGGGCTATCTAACCAATTTTGGTTTATTATTATTATTATTATTTGTTTATTTAGCAGACGCCTTTATCCAAGGCGACTTACACAGACTAGGGTGTGTGAACTATGCATCAGCTGCAGAGTCACTTACAATTACGTCTCACTCGAAAGACGGAGCACAAGGAGGTTAAGTGACTTGCTCAGGGTCACACAATGAGTCAGTGGCTGAGGTGGGATTTGAACCGGGGACCTCCTGGTTACAAGCCCTTTTCTTTAACCACTGGACCACACAGCCTCCTATCAGTTTAGTCAGTAGTTTTGTCTTGTTTTGAAAATATGCTGTCAAAAAAGCTGACCAAACACTTTTCTGACTAACTGTATTTCTGGGAAAACACTGTATTAAAAAAAAAAGATGTAATGCTTTAGTGGGTGTAGAAACACCACAACTGTTGGGCCATGAGATCCTCATAACCCACAGCTTACAATTCAATGAGCACTGGAACAAGCTGAAGAGGCCTGTGAATTGAAGACTGCCTTGAAGCATGGCCTGTTGACAAAAGTGGCAAAAGATATGAACCAGACAGTAGAAAAAATGGGGTGTCAGAACTTACCCTTATAGAAAAATAAAATACCACTGAAATACCATTATAACAACAGTGTGGTGATTTACCCTTCAGACAATTAACAGAAACAAGAGCAGATTGTATACCATCCAGCAATGGCACACTATACTACTGGATAGCTGGTGCTCCTGACACTGAATCACACTTCAACATTTCACTGTAGCACCACAAGTAATAATAATAAACACTACAGGTGTGCAATACTGCCACCTGATGGGAAGAACAAGGAGGCTCAGTTGTACTTTAAAAAACAAAACAAAAAAACCCACAGTGGGCGGTGACACCACAAAGTTAGAAATTCGTAATGTTTCTTGTTATGTCACAGTAAGATTTACTGGCAGTCTTCACAATGTCAGTAATCTACAGTAAAAGAAGCTCATAACAGGATCTATGTAAAGACAGCCAGCCCACTCTTCTGAAGGCATATACGCTACCTGTATTATTTCTTGCTCTGCAACCCACTGAGTGAAAAACTGCAGAGGCAATTGTGATGTAGTGACACCTCTATACAGAACCTCCAACACATCTTTACTAGAACTTGGAGCCCATCATCCACTAAATAATCTACTACTGGTACCAGATCACTCTGTGTATTTTATAACACATTTTTTTTAGGCAATTGACCCTGAATTCTACTTAAAAGAAGTTTTGAAAGCATTACCGTTTCATTAACTTTAAATTGAAATGAAGATTTAGCACAGAGTTTGCTTTTTGCTTTGCGAAAGTATGTTGTTGCATGTGATTAAACAGGGACAATGATAGAGAATACTGAAGCAAAACTGAGTTTGAAAAACACACAGCAAACTAAAGCACTTAAATCAAACCGTCTGTTTAAAGCCATTTCCTCTGTGGCCATTTGGGTAGGTTTCAGTTTGGTTTAAGCCAAAGAATCTGTAGCAATATTGTATAAAACCTTATCCAAATTGTTACAGCACTTCTTTGTTAGTCACTGCAGATACCCCTGTCTATAACTAAATTATTTTCTTAAACACGCTTTAATTTTAAGAGACAAGCAATTACTTTCTTTAAACTGGATACTACAGAGCACACATACATGAATAGTAAATTAAACATGTAGGAAACTTGATATTCAGCAAATCTACATTATATATAGAGTAAAATATACCTTTAGCTTTAGTTCATAAAATCAAATCTTTTAGTTGAATATGGGAGGAGCAGTACAATTGGTAATTGTTTGGGATATGGAGAATTGAGATGCATTGTATTGACTCTAGAAGATGGGTGGTGGCACTGTAATGATGTATGTTAATATAGTGTTGACATTTTGTAGAGTTTGCCTACAGTACTTGTGGAAGGTTGACAATGCTTTCACACTGCTGGTAAGCCTGCCAACAACATTAGTGTCCTGTGGATCAGCATCTGTCACCTCCCTCCGAATCCAGTGATTAATGACAGGTCGGTCATCTCAGCATGGCAGCAAATTGCTTGACCAGGGCAATGTGAACTACTGAAACAGAAAGTCTGATCTTGATGTCTTTGAGAATACACAAACACAACTATCTCTTTGTTTTACAATCTGTGATAACTCTATGATTTAAATCTTTGGGAGGTAAATATATTTATAATCAGTACCACAGGCACCTACACATTACATATAAATATAGAGCACTCTGAGTTATTGTTCAAATAAGCTAACGTTGAAACATTCGTTTGGTTTATAAAGGCCGTTTAACATCTATTCACGTTTTCAATAATTTCACATTTTATTCCGTTTGAATCAAAACATGGAGGTGGTCTTCAATTAATATAAAAAGAATCGTAATAAGTTCAACGACAAACGTGTTGATGATGTCTAAGGCTTTCCACGCATTTCTGCACAATGTGTAGTGCTTCCTTTAACTACACTACTGGTTGCACGATATCCAAATGTTCGCTGTACTAGAGAGAAAGTAGTAGAATGAAACGTGGGCACCAGTACAGGAAAAAAAAAACGTTATGTGAAATGAAATGGTTAATGGGAGGCTCTGGGAAACCTGATGCTAATTAAGCCTTTGGAATGCCACATCCTGACATTCTCCCCAGAACCTTCTTCAGAGAAGGTTCGTTACGACCGCTAGCAAAAGAAACACCCGAGATTCACTTTCTAAATATTTACGGACGAGGGATCAAGTAAAGCACTTCAGGTAATTCTTCTTGATCGTGTCTCCTATATTGTTTTGGGGAATTGTATTTACTGTGCGCGAGTTTTTGTAAAAACATTCCACTGTATTGGAAGAGAGAAATTATTAGTTTCTCCAAATGCATGTATTCTACAGTAACATTTTTGAGACAATGCAGTTGTTAAAGCCTAATTGTTTTAATAATAATGCGATTTAGGTGTAATTTACACGTGGTAATTTAGGAATAACATCTCATTCTGAAACAATTTTAAGGATTTATAAACTTTTTTATTATAATTTTCTCTTCAGATTTATTGTCTTATTTAATTGTAAATTGTTACAATATAACAGATTGTTTTACTTCATTCATCATTCAGTATTAATTGATAGTTTCTAACAGTTTATACTTTGTTGCGAGGTATCAAGTGGTAAAGATTTGTTGTCTACGAACAACGTGAGGCACATGTTACGCCAGATTGTTTCAAAACGCGAATGCATCATACTAATACTATCTCTAACTTTTTTTAGACTCCAACTATGACCGCTTTTAAAGCTCTACTACTGTTTTTGTTGTGCATCATCCCGTTAGTTAGACGTGTAAAAACGGTGTCGGAAATATGCAGGGGGCTCCACTGTTACCCCATGGAACCTGAGGAACCTAGACCGTGCACAGGCATACATTGCCCGGGTCGGTCATCCAGACCATCTCGGCCATTCACGCCAACCTCCCAGGGCAGGTCTCCGCAGATCACACCGAACCACCACAACGGCCATTCTGTTTATCCATCCAGGACTTCCACTGATCCCAACCCCATCATTCACTCACAGCGAGGAGGCCACGCGGAAAACCCCAAAACTAGAACGATTCAAAACAGAGGTACTGGCTGTACAGGGGATGATTGCGTCTCTCCAACCGGGCAAGCTAACAACGATACCAGAGACTGCAAAGGGATTGAATGTAAATTGCCCTTAAGGATACGGCTGAAGCCCAGACCTATACCACACCAGTGTGTTGGAGAAAGCTGCTCCTCTGCTTCGGCGGCTTCTGCTGCTGCTGATGTTCATGGACAGCCCGCGTTGGTTCGTGTGTCCGACCGGGCTGCGCAGTTTCTAGGCGAGTTTCCAGATTTCGGATACCCGGCGTCAGAACTCGGTGGAGCTCCATTAGGGGTACAGCTTACCTGTGATATTAAACCAGGTTAGTCATTTCTTTGTCAACAAATAGTCAATTTTAACTAACATATTACATAATTAATGTAACACATAAAGTAATCACAGGCAGCATTGCAAATTTAAGAAATAGATTTTAAATTTTTTAAAGGGTGAATTTTTTTTAAAAATATATTTTTGTTTTTGTTTTCTCGCATTTAACATGTTCTTGCTATTCTGTAATTGTAGTATTTTCCTAGTCACCATTTACAGGGGTTGAATTGAACTCAGAAAGTTAGTTCAAAGCAACTGTACAGTGGAACGGTAACCTTGCATTTTACCATGCCTGCTTTTCCAAAACTAACAATTGCTTTGACAGCACTTTTCCACACATCTGTGAGTTACCATGCCTTTCTTGCTCCCTGTTTTCACTATGGTCCTCTTTGTGTTTGCCTCGCCTCCCTGTGTGTTTAGCATGCCTTTCTGCAGTACATTGGTATCCAGGCCACAATCCTGTTGCCCTGTATTGGGACCCCTGCTCTCTGGAGGAATGCCCTGGGATCAGTGTGCATTGGTGCTGGAGGAAATTACACCACAAAGTAGTGCAAGCAGCCTTCTGTTTATTTTCTCAGTATCATTACACAGGCGCATGGAAAGCTGAGAAATAGATCTGAATTGAGGCTTGTGCTTGGTGACATGGACGTCAGTAATCCAAAACTGAACAATTTACTGGTGTTTCCCACAGATTTTCCGTAGCAATTAGAGGCAGTTGTCATTGAGAAATGATCATTTATCCCTTCAAAACAATTCAAACAGCATACCTATGCCTGGCTGCTTTAAATTGGGTGTAGCTGAATTGTACAAGGCAATTGCACTGGGTACTTATTAATGTCAAATTGTAATAGGTTTGTTGCCAGGTTACTTTGGCTTGATGTTACAGATGTTACAATCTAGTCTTACACTTACTTAAAGTGCCTTGGGGAAGGTCCTGTGTTGTCCGATCAGCATTTAGTCACAGCGCCTCTATGGTATGGAATAGTCTGGACCAGTATATGAGAGTACGTCAGGTAAATAACCCGAATGTATCGGCTAAAGATAGAACAATGACTACGATTACATTGATTTGAACGCGTCGCTTCCAAGAATTATTGAAGTGTAAATGTCTCTGAGCCCAGATTGAATGTTTTTTAGAGTGATGTGAAATTACTGCTGTCTGTTTCTGGTCATCTTGCCAGCACAGTCTTGTAAATGAGGCCTTGGTTTCAATGGGTTTATACCTGGTTAAATAATGTATCAATACATACATCAATAAAAATAATGCCTCCTATGGAATTAGTGCTGTGCTGGATGCCTAAGGTAGCCCTACACCATATTGACAGGGTCATTTTACAATGAGCAGCAAAGGGAAGTATGTGTCTGATTCCTCATAGACTTCCTCATCTAATCTGTTTGATTCCTTTGATTCTGGATGAATTGTGCCTTGTAATCTAGCCCTGTATGGCATTGCATTCCAAGTTTACCAAACTGGCAAATTACATGGAAAAAATTAGACCGACACAAGGTTGGTGGGAAAGTATGAATGTGTGTATAGTAGAAACACTTACCTCACATACTCACACTCACAAAAAGTGTTAGAGGCATTAAAGCAAGCTTAAATAAGAAGAAACAGAGGACCCCTTTTAAGAGGTATGGTTTGTAGACTTTCTTCAAATTAATTGAAAATGGAATCCATGATGACAGTTGAACATTAACATCGATTACTGTTTCCATTGCACATAATGTTTTGCACATGTATAATTACAGGGGTACTATATGTGCTGTCATTTCAATAAAAAAAACACTTTTTTTCCTTTTATGAATATAATTTGAATGCAGTAATATTACATTTTGGGACAGTTTTATCAAGGTCTTTACATTGAAATACAATTTGCACCCTTTTTCGGAACAGAAAACATGACTAACAGGAACTGAACTAGTAAGATGCAATGCAGAAGGTAAATTTAATGACTCAGCATTAACTCTGAGTTGTTTGTTACTAGTTTTGTAAGTTTAACGGTTTGATTTTCCTTTAACAAAAAGAGATGTAAACTGCATTTGACCTGGAAAAAACCCCCAAAACATTAACCCTTCCTTAGAGACTTTCCCTAGAATACATAACGAAAATCTGTCTATGAGTTGCCTTGTACTGGATTCAAAGTGAAAGGCTGATTATTCACAAACTGTTCAGGGGAGTATGGATCACACTGTAGGCAATGTACAGACCTGAGTAAATGAGTAAAGTTTTTGCATGTGTTTTGACCATGGTTTTTACTAGAGGTAGGCTCAGAGAGATACCCGACCTGACCCAGCTTTCTTTTTACTACCTGGGTCTATGTATTATTAATGGGTTTTAATTAGGATTTTTAATAAAATATTAATCACACATGTAAGCTATAATCTGTATTTAAAACCTTAATTGTAAATAATTATTTTATTTTACTGAATGTTTTGAGGTAGGATATTACTAAAATGTTATGTCAAACAGGAATTATTAAATCTGTGGTTAAACAAGTCATTGATCATTCACAACTTCTAATGAATCGATTACAATAAACTTAATGATTAAAACCTTTTTTTTTTTTTTAATTTAGTCGTTGCCAATTATTTTTATTATTTTCTCCCAATTTGGAATGGCCAATTATTTTATTATGCTCAGCTAACCGCTACCACCCCTGCGCTGACTCGGGAGGGCGAAGACGAACACACGCTGTCCTCTGAAGCGTGTGCCATCGGCTGACCGCTTTTTTTCACACTGCGGACTCACCATGCAGCCACCCAAGAGCTACAGCGTCGGAGGACAACACAGCTCTCGGGCAGCTTACAGGCAAGCCCGCAGTCGCCCGGCCAGACTACAGGGGTCGCTGGTGCGCGGTGAGCTGAGGACACCCAGGCCGACCTAACACTCCCTCCCCCCGGGCAACGCTCGGTCAATTGAGCGCCGCCCCCTGGGAGCTCCCGTCCTCAGTCGGCAAAGGAATAGCCTGGACTCGAACTTGCGACGTCTAGACTATAAGGCGCATCTGGCACTCTACGCAAGTGCTTTTACTGGATGCGCCACTCGGGAGCCCCCTATTAATACCATTTTAATACTGTACATCTTTCAAAATGGTCTGTTACATCCTTTCATTTTATAAGTGTAACATATACTATATAAGTATAATACATGTTATATGGAATAATCAAGAAGCAGCACCTGATTACCTAGTTACGCTGTAATCATTCATGAAGTTACCAGGTAATGCTCAATTATTTCATTTATACAACGCTTTCGATATGAAAGTTACCTTCTGTGTGGTTTTATACAGGACAGATATTGTGGTGGTTGAAGGCGGTCTCTATGGAACTTTAGTGTCGCAACTGAGATATGCTGTGTTTGAACTGAATCATTGCATACAAATGGTGTCTGATTGATTTGTTTGATCCAGGGCTGTAGTATAGCTGTATAGCTCTAATGACACATTTAGCAGTATACCAGCATGGCTGATGGTATAGTTCCATGGTTTGTGTCGAATTAGTGCTGTTGCTGTGCTACAATTGGGTGAAACTAACTTCAGTATTCTATAAACCATGATGAAAGCATCATTAACTGACTTTTTAAGTCTGTGCAGGATAGATAGAAGGAATGAAGGTATACACAATGAACAGAGAGTCGTTATTATCTAAAGTTATGTCCCAGCGCGATTTTATGCTTGCGTCAGCATCAAATCTGCTTTTGTCTTTCACTCCTAGGAGAAAATGAAGTTCCCTCTGAAGATGCCCTTATTCTTCAGCTGCAGCTTGCGAAAGGGCAGGAGAAGTTTGTGGAAGCTCTGAAAAGCCAGCAGAAAGTTCTAATTGATTTACAGCAGCAAGTTACTCAACAGCAAAGCACGCTGATTAGCCAACAAAAGGAGATCTTGGAACAGCAAAGAAAAATGTATGAACAGATGGATCTCGTAAAAGATCAGTACAGTATGCTGTTTGAGACGGTTAAGCAAATGTCCTTTCAAAGTTTGCAGGCAGATATACAGAGCTATTTCCAAAGTCATCTTCAGGGCCTCCAAAACCAGGTTAGGAGCCATCTTCATAAATCCTACGCCGTGCACAAAGTGGATGTTGATGCAAAGGTCATTGATGTTGGGGGACACTTTTCCACCAATGAATGCGGAGGTTGTAATAGTGATGAGTACTGCCATTTTCAAGGCACGCCTCCTCAGTGTGAGAAATGCACCTTGTGTCCACCAGGGTTTTTCCTGGTGTCAGAGTGCTCTTTGAATGCTGACCGTATTTGTCAGGTAAATAACTCCTCTTTGTTTTTTTTTATGGATTTCCAAACCTTACTGAGTCTGTTGTCCCATATAAGAAATTACAGTTCAGTTTGCCCTTTTCTGTCATTTTAATATGTGTGTACACTGTTTTATCATATTTGTATTACAATGAAACAAACTGTATTGACAGTTTCTCCCAGTACAATTTATCACCACATAAGTCAGAAAACGAAAGCAAAAAAACTGTAAGAAAAGCAGAAATTTGCTAATAACAAGTAGTCCAAGATTAGTGACAATCAGGGTCTGTGAAACCACAGGTAGTTTAACCCGCAGATCACTATCTGACTTTTAAGGACTGACAAAAAAAAAAAAAATTTGACCAATTGGCAACTGCTAAATATGTTTACTTTATAGACAACTGTAAAGAGTGTGTGGCAGTTTCAGACTTCAATTTACACTTTGTTTTAAAAATATATATATATGGTTAAACACAAACCTTACAGAGTGAATACAGAAAAGCCATTTTCTGACAATTATTATTGTACCGCTAGCTACATTGTGATTACTGACCCTTGTTACTAGTGTAACCTGAATCTGTTTTTACGCCTGTATAATTAAGCACAAGCTGAAATCTTTGTCAGCTAAGTTTTAACTTATAATTGTATACGTGGATGGGAATCATCGGTATGCCATGTTTTATCTCTGTTGCATGGTGAATTTGGCTGGTGTCTTCTAACAACATGAATTCTTCTTTCATAAAAAAATAAGAAGGGTGCTGTGTGAAAGAGGAGAAGACATTGTTAAATTTGCAGACGACACAAAAATAGGAGGAGTGGCAAACACTGTTGCAGCAGCAAAGGTCATTCAAAATGATCTCGACAGCTTTCAGTACTGGGCAGACACATAGCAAATGACATTTAATAGAGAAAAGTGTAATGTACTGCACGCAGGCAATAAAAATGTACATTATAAATATCATATGTGAGATACTGAAATTGAAGAAGGAATCTATGAAAAAGACCTAGGAGTTTATGTTGACTCAGAAATGTCTTCATCTGGACAATGTGGGGGAGCTTTAAAAAAGGCCAACAAGATGCTCAGATATATTATGAAAAGTGTTGAATTTAAATCAAGGGAAGTAATGTTAAAATTTTACAATGCATTAGTAAGACCTCACCTAGAATATTGTGTTCAGTTCTGGTCACCTCGTTACAAAAAGGATATTGCTGCTCTAGAAAGAGTGCAAAGAAGAGCGACCAGAATTATCCCGGGTTTAAAAGGCATGTCGTATGCAGACAGGCTAAAAGAATTGAATCTATTCAGTCTTGAACAAAGAAGACTACGCGGTGATCTGATTCAAGCATTCAAAATTCTAAAAGGTATTGACAATGTCGACCCAGGGGACGTTTTCAACCTGAGAAAAGAAACCAGGACCAGGGGTCACAAATGGAGATAAATGGGCATTCAGAAGAGAAAATAGGAGGCACTTTTTTACACATAGAATTGTGAGAGTCTGGAACCAACTCCCTAGTAATGTTGTTGAAGCTGACACCCTGGGATCCTTCAAAAAGCTGCTTAATGAGATTCTGGGATCAATAAGCTACTAACAACCAAACGAGCAAGATGGTCTGAATGGCCTCCTCTCATTTGTAAACTTTCTTATGTTCTTATTACGGAAATATTTTCAATGAATTTCATTGAATACAATCTTCTTCTATCTCAGGACAAATAACTTGGTTTGTAATCAAACAGCCTTGCTTTGAGTTCCAAATACATTTCATCCACGTGGTAAGGTTTTTTTGTTTCTTTGTGGTCTTTACTGAAGGATAATGACCTGAAATGCAGCATATTGATTGGCTGAGGCAGTGCACAACTTTCTTTTGAGGTTTCTATTAAACCACAGTTTTTCAGGGATCATAAAATACTGTGATAAATAGCTCACCTTTTGATGGTATCTGCGTCGTGATTGATACGGATACCAATAACCAAAGTGAACAATAGCAAAGCGTTGACTGTGATTTTCCTTTTCATTCATAGCTATTAAACACTCAATCGTACTTAAGAAATGCTAAAATAACCATAGCATGAATACAGCGTCTCCAGCCCGGCTGCAGCTGCTGGTCAGAAACGAGGAATAAATGGAAATCCACTGAATTAAGTAGCAAAGCCCCTGCAACCAATTTCACAATTACCAGGTTTCAAGATGCTTCAATAAAATGTTTCAATACAAAACATCTTCGGTCAGGTGTTGGGTGAGCATACAGA
Source organism: Acipenser ruthenus (assembly GCF_902713425.1). Classification (NCBI taxonomy): domain Eukaryota; kingdom Metazoa; phylum Chordata; class Actinopteri; order Acipenseriformes; family Acipenseridae; genus Acipenser; species Acipenser ruthenus. The sequence continues at coordinate 100,108,410 of NC_081191.1, forward strand.
TTATATTGTGGTAAAGCAGTAAAAGGTTAAATTCCAGGTATACACCCTAAACCCTCTTACTTTCTGTCAATTTCTGCTGTATAGTTCTTTTTTAACAAGATGCTTTTCTTGTAGGACAGGGATGAGTGCATAGAATTACCAACCATTTGTGGAGAGCGAGTCAAATGTCTGAATACTCCAGGTAAAATTTCCTTTTTTAAGTATGTGTGTAGTAGCATTATTAGAGGTATCCAAAGGTAAATTAATGAGCCTGCTTTAACGGTCGAATAAAATGTGCTTTTACCTTTTGACTTAACCTAATATAATATGAGATAGTGTCATTATTGAAGTTCTTGTTTAAACCGCACTTGTATTATGTTTTCGCAGGTGGTTTTAGATGTCTAGGCATTGCTGAAAGAGATGCAGCTTCTGGAGTCTGTGGACACGGCTACTTCTTCAACAGGGAGCTTCAGGAGTGCCAGGCGTGTGGCGAGTGTCCAGGCGAAACAGTGGCTGTCGCCTGTTCAGCGGCCAGAGACACTGTTTGCACTGTCCTGTCGGAAAACAAGCTTTCTGAATCCTGGTCTGCAGTGGTCACTGTGCCCCCGTCCAAGTCTTCATCCAGTCACATCTTCCCAGGCGTGTACCTGAACGTGAACGGGAAAGGGCACTCTGACCTAATTTCCAATGAAGACGGTAAGCTGCAGTTCAAACAGCATGGGCTTGTGTGGGCTGACTGCAACTTTGCATTGAAACACAGCTGCCGGAACTTTCTCCAGCTGTCTATGAAGCTGAATGACAGCGAGGAAGGGTGGGAGCTGAGTGGAGTTCGCATTGAGCAGCCCGATGGCAAGTACTTTCAAAGTGTGAGTGTGAGCGGTACAGCTGAGGTGGAGCCCAATTACACCATGTCCCTGTTTCTGAAAAGTCCCAATCAGTACTGTAACCAGAGCAAAGACCTTAATGTATATGACGTCAATACGCCATTCAGTGTCTTTTGGCTATCGCATGACACGGGTGCAGTGGCCATGTCTGCCCAGATGTCAATGTCGGTGCAGTACCAGACCAACTTCCGCCCCACTTTTAAGGTCATTTCCATTTCTGACCCCTATATGATAAATCTGTCACATGACGGCCGAGGGGTGAGGTTCAGAGAGAGCGGAGTAGTGAAGTTTGTATTCCAGCAAGCGCTGTATTCTATGGGCCACACCTGCATCCGGGAAGGTTTTTCTCTGGTTTCTTACGTGAACAGAAACGGGACAAATCAAGAGCTGATGCAGGTCTACAAACCCGGTGTGAACTACAGAGACACGTCGATCTCTTTGTCTGGAGCAGTGAAGGTCAGCGCCGGGGACATGATCAGCTTTGAGATCCAGTCTCCTTCGCAGTGCAACATCAGATACTTTGGAGACAACTCTGGCATCAGCATGTTCAGCCTCATCTGGATCCCATCTGCTGTTTCCACTGCCCTTTCTGCTACTGTCTCCAGAACAGGGCTGCCTACAGGGGCTGTGAGAAACAAAGCCATCCATTTCCACCAGGTTTCTTCAAATGAGAACCAGATCCAGCTTGTGACTTCAGGAAAGTTTGCCCAGAAGTACTTTGTATTCCGTGAGAGTGGGGTGGCCAGTGTAGCTTTTAACCTGAAGCTGATCCACTCTTGTAATATTGTTAAACTCACTCTAAATCAGCTGCTGGGTGATCAGATGCAACCCCTGCCTGTTACCCAGCAAATTGGAGGCCATATGCCTGAAGGGAGCCAGTGGACAAGTGTTGGTCTCCGCTCCTCCTTCCATGTTCATAATGGAACAATGATATTCATCACAGTGGACTGTGTGCGGGGCAGAATCAATCAAATTGCTCATGAGCGAGGCACAAATCTTTCCATTCTCTGGGTTTCATCTTGAGTTTTGGAAATACATTCCATATAGCAAAGAGAAATGACAATTTGCACAAAGGTGCCCTCGAAACTGAAACATTAACAAAACTACATTTCAGGTTTACAGGTTAGATATTATGTTAATTACAGGGGTAGAGGTTTCAAACACTTTACTGTAAAATACTGTTAAAAGTAATTTTATAGTGTTTTGCCGTTTTCAGTTTTAGAACGTTAGTATTTTAAATGTTTTGGTTCCATATGTGTATATAATTCCATTTTTTCCTGTATGTACTGTTGGTTTGTTGTGTTGTTTGTGTCGGATTTACAGGTCTGTTGTGTTAAAATGAGAGAATGGAATGAAACTTAAACTTGTACTATATTAAACTCGTATCATTTTATATGTTCCTTTGTGCATTTGGACCCCGCAGGAGCCAGTGCACAAAGACATACAATAAGTACTGACAGTGATAACTTTGTATTATTTAACCGAGCTGGTTGAAAACTGACCTAGAGAATATGCTACAGTATTTACAATATTTGTATTTTTGTATTATTATATTTGTCTTTTATTTGATTTAAGATAATATAAATGTTGTGCTGAATGTAACATGTGTACATGTACAGTAGTTTCATATTGGCCCCAGTCAAAGCAATAATGCTTCAGAACATTCTATTCTTTGACTAAACTGAAAACACATACAAAGGGGAACAATAAGCAGAACACATAAATAATGTATACAAAATGTACATGTTTTTGCTTTATTTCTTCCAGTGCCTAGCTCAATCAATTAAATACTGTAACAACATACATACATTTGTCAACATTTAATACAAGATACTAATTTTCTAACTAAGCCACATATAACTTCTACAATTATAAGCTAAAACTTAGCTGACAAATATTCCAGCTTGTGCTTACATTAACAGTAGTTAGCATATACACATTTATGCAAAGAGTCAGTTATTGGTTAATTCTGTGTAATGGCTAAACTTGTTAAAATGTGTGAAAGTGTTATCAGTAGCTCTATAGGTACATTCAAAAATACATTTCAACTCTTTGAACTGAGGCCCTTTTTTCTACAGCTACCCTCACTGCAACTGTCAACAGCTCAATTACGATTAATGGGAAGCTGGAAATGAAAAGCATTACAAGGTGTAAACAACATAATGACTTGAGAGAAAATGAATCCTCTCAAGGGGTTAACGCTCCTAATCTCATCTGAATTGCACCGTTAAACTTATACAACAAAATAGAAAAGGTTTCCGTCCATCCGATAAATTAAAAGCAGGTGTTGATGGAGTAATACCGCAGCTGTTTTGTATTACAGTATAGATTTAAAAAAAGCTTGTCTGCTCTCTGCATATGACAAAATATAACAAAAACAATGATATAAAAAAATTCCGATTTGGTAAAAAGATTGTGATAAAATCTGGGTAGTTGTGGATTTATATTTTGTATGTGTACTCTCAAATAACATACGATATTTTTTTTTTTTTATCAGTGACAGAAAACCAGTGTGTGTCTGTCAGGATTTCTCCTTGAACAATTCTGTTGCCTGCGTGTGAATGCAAGTGAATGACAGGTGACCCTTTCAGACATTCCATTTAAAGGGTTGAATTCCATTGTGAAATTTCATAGGGGCAAAAGGTGGGTAAACGCAGCAGTGTGAAAGAACCATGTGCATTCCCCTCAAGCTAGATATATATATATATCTCTTTCAGGTCTACTAGAGCAATTGAAAGAACCCTGTCTGGTTATTATCAGACATCTGCTTAGATATATAGAGTGTGAACTCTGAGGTTGCTTTCTCAATTAAAATGGATTCCATAACAACTGGCAAGATTGTTCAACACAAACCAAAGATTCAGAGGTAGAGACTTTTGAAATAATGTATTTTCAGCAATTATAGTAAGCATTTTTTTTTTTCTGTACAAATATTCAGCTATAATGTTATAAACACGCTGTTGCAAAATGAAAATATGGAAGGAATGGACTTGCTGAAAAGTTTCCTGCCACCTCAGGGTAACGAGGTGGTTGCTTGGTTAGGTTTGGAAGGCTGGAAGAATGGATTGCTTGATGATGAACGGGCCTCTATGAGACTGTATATATTTTATATCATTTTTGTTTGTTAATGTGTTTTTTCTTCATCTTTTTCCCTTACCACAACATGAAAAATAAATTATCCTGCATTAGGAATCTCAGATTTATTCATCTAACAAATTACAGAAAAGGGTTAGTCATGATAAAGGGTTAGTCATGATTTTAGTCATGATAAAGGGATAGTCATGAATAAAGGGTTATCACAATGACGGACTGTTAAAGTTGATCAAATTGTCCATTACAAACTTGGTTGTAAATGTGCTATCTGGATACAGGTGTCAAAAAGAAAACTTAATCAAGACCTCAATCTAGAGATACTGTTAGGGTTCAAATCCTGAATGTATTTGGCATGAAGGATTATTTTTATTGGGATTGAGTAGACGTTTCGCCACAGGATGGTAAGGAAGGATAAAAAAGGAAATGGTTGAAATGTCTTCGCTTTGAATCTACAGGCTCCTGACCTGCCAGTAGTTTTACAGTATGAATCCCAAATATTGCCCAGTATTATTATTTTTTTATTGGCTGAAAAATACTGTCATGTGTTGGGAAACTCTCATAGCATCTGCTGGCATTTTGTCTATTAGTCATGTACCAAGTTTATTTTAAAATAGGTACCTAGTTGCTCAAATGAAAGTATAGATGCTGCCTTTCCCTCACCTTCACAACTGAGTACGAACCAATGGCAATTAACTTCCGCATTGAGGGATTTAAAAGCAGATTAGAAGTGAAATGTCCTGACATTTTTACTGCCGTAGCGAGGTCGTAAACCGAGAATGAATATATGTTGCAAAACTAGCAAATGCAACTGATTCGTCACGTAAGCGTGACCTTTCTTTCCTTTCTTAAACTCGAGCTACCGATGCATAAACTGGGATATGTATGCCTGTCCAGTTTAATCAGGGAACACCTTGCGCCCAGGACTACAATCCCACAATTCACTACTGAGAGAAGCATTTCTAAGGAAAGTAAGGAAAGTACAAAAAATATTTTTTCATACCAAAGGGATAAAAGTAAGGTAAGACAAATTATTGCTTATAAAAATATAATGTTTTAGTTAATTTAATTACAATAGGTTCTATATTAAATAACACTCAGTTTGTTATTGATACTCAGTGATTGTGTAAACAAGGGAAACCGAGGGACCGCACTGTTTTATGTTGAGTACTAAACACATTTTATACAATTTAATTAATACCTAACAACTTCACGTTTCTTAAAGGCAATTATGAGTGCTCCTGCATCATCTTAACAATGCTCTGACATAAACTGTGTCCTTACTGAACTCTGAGACTAGAATGTTTTACTCCTTCTGCACTGGCACACCCAACCCGTGAGGGCTTGGTACGGGTACGGGTGCTTCTCCACTGGCACACCCAACCCGTGAGGGCTCGGTACGGGTACGGGTGCTTCTCCACTGGCACACCCAACCCGTGAGGGCTCGGTACGGGTACGGATGGTTCTCCACTGGCACACCCGACCCGTGAGGGCTCGGTACGGGTACGGATGGATCTCCACTGGCACATCCGACCCGTGAGGGCATGGTACAGAAATTCCTGAATATATTTACAAAATATAGCGATACAAGATACAGCTGTACCGTTGGTCTATTATTTTTTGAACTATTATAAGGAGTGTAGTTTAGGAACCCTTGTTATTACTACTTTTATCTTTAATCTTAGGCAATGAATTTAATGAAACAATTTGCAATGCGCTGATGAAAGGTAGAACAGCTCTTCTACTGTTCCTAGCAAGGCTTACTTATTGCTGTGACTTGCACTGACTCTCGGTGATGACTTCATTTTAAACATATTTTTCATTGTCAGGGTTGAGCTAAAGATCAGAAAAGGCAGGACGGATCACATTCCTAAAAAACTTCCAAGTATGAACCTAAAAAAAATAAATGAAAGTGTTATTTATAACCTTGCCATTCCACTTTGAAGCATTGGCTCCTATTGAGGGGATCCATCCTTGCACACAAAAAAAAAATCATCACATCCTGTACTTTGCAGTAAGTTACATATAGTTGTAGCACATTTAAAATGTTATATTATTCTTCACTTGCATTAAACAGTAGCACCCCCTATTGCACCTGTTGTTCTAATTATTCCGGTTATTCATCATTTTGAACCAAATTATGCAATAAGACATGCCAAGGTGTGCACTGTTGTGGAATTACCGGACTGCTAGGTGTGTTGTTTGTTAGTCGAGTATCGTTAACATACAGTAAAGGAACCTCTCGGAACATTCTCTTGACTTTATTTCATCTCAGGTACTGACAGTGCATGACATACTTGGAAAGGGTCACCTTGTCAAGGATTATTTCTTAGGTATACTTAGGTTTGCTCCTTTTGGATGTTTGTTTTTCAGGGGCTCACAAAATAGTGCACTCACTCAGTGGAGATCTTCATTGGAACACCATGGAATCTGTAAATTATACAACAGTGCACTCACTCAGTGGAGATCTTCATTGGAACACCATGGAATCTGTAAATTATACAACAGTGCACTCACTCAGTGGAGATCTTCATTGGAACACCATGGAATCTGTAAATTATACAACAGTGCACTCACTCAGTGGAGCTCTTCATTGGAACACCATGGAATCTGTAAATTATATGCACTTATGCGTGTGGTCCGCTGCCGGTCAGAAACAAAAAACATTGAAAACGATTGCATTGATTAGCAAAGACCCTGCAACTTGTTGCGCAAATAACAGGTTTCATGATGTTCGATAGCTCAAAAATAAATATTTTACTCTAAAAAGTGATTTAAAATAAACCTTAAAAAGGAACACATCTAGACATTTTAGACACATACACATATTTAATGTTTCACAGCCTATCATAAGTGCAGGCTACAGAGTAAGTTTCAAAGATCTCTGGAAGCCACCAAGAATGGGCTCTTCCACAAAGAGACCATGATGCTTGTCTTGATTTAGTACAGCTTTTAATAGTCTGCTTTGGCAGCTTTACAGCATAATTTTTGGTAGCACACCAGCAGGTGATCAACATCCGCCCTGTACTGCTTTTATGACATCTGTTTCCTTTATACATTTTAAAAGGTTTTATTATATTGCGTCACAAAGAGACACAAAATAACCCTGGTGCCTTATGTGTCTCTGAAACTCAACGCATGTAATCACCTAAATTAAAACATTTTGAGGCAGTAAATACAGATGCAAGTTCTTCATTATTTAAATGAGTTCCTCTACTGATGAAGCTAGGCAGGGTTACCTCTTACCTTGTATACATGAATAGGAGTAATATACAGCCATGTTTCCATCCAATCTTTTTTAGTTTGCATAACCTGCAGTGAACAGTGAAAAACAGACACTACATCTAATAGCTATATTAAAAACAAAAACATATAAGCACTAATTTAATAAGTAAAATTTAGTAAGATTTAACTGGACATACATCAAATTTGTTTTTATTTGGATGTGTGTTTATTTGGTCAATCAACAAATCTTCTCAGATATCATTGTCACCCGGGTGTGGGATTTGGCACATGTGGAGTTTGGGACATATTGAAAGGTTTCTTGAGGCTGAGTCTTATTGGTTTGAGGTCATTTTGATCACATGACAGACAGAATGGGGGAGGGTGGAGGTATGTAAGCAATAACACATAAATTGACTTTGCCTAATGGCTCACGAGGCACCCAGGGTGTTTGGGAATTTCCATCAATGGTAGATCTGAACTGGGTACAGTGAGAATTCCTGCACAGTCATGTGACTGCTAAGAACCAATCAGAGCGCTTAGTTTTTTTCCATGATATTTTAGAAAATACTGTAAATAATTATGCATAGCTAATGTTTATAGAAACAGTTTCATGCTGTTTTCTGTTTGTTCAAGTATCAAATTACCACAGTAATTAACACAGGTGTATTTGCAACACCTTTAAAGCAAGCATGAAGTTTCTAATCAAGCACTCAATACTTAAGACCATGCAGTTAAGGGCCAAAAGGGAATTTTGTATTCACTAATTACAATTGATCTTATTAATCAAAAACAAGCTACTTGTATGTAGCTCTCCAGACAAATAAATGCTGCTGCCAATCCTGCACCTTTCATCCATGATTCACAATAGATGTGTCCATTTCACTAGCAAACACACTGCTGCTAACAATTAACCCAAACACTACATAATCATATGTAATAAACACAAACAATACCATTCAGCAGGATATTCCTGTACAGCGCATTTACATTAACTGTATATCTGATAACATCTGATTTACATTGCTGTCATTACTGCAGGGGATTTAGCTCAGGATGTTCAGTGTTTTTAATTCAGTTGTTTCCCACCACCATCAGGAAAAACTGTTAACGTCATGACAATTCTGTGATTGGTTGAAGGCAAGAAGTTTCTTTCATTTTAAAACCACACAAACTTCCTGAATAGCAACGTCCTGTTTACACTGTCATGTGATCCAAAAAATTGATCATTTTGCCCTGCCTTTAGTTGTAGAATTCTTTGGGAGTTTAGTTAAGAGGTTAACATTTCAAAATGATTAAATGTTGAATAGACATATTGTGGAATGAATTGTGGACTTTAACTTGAATTCAGTATTTTGTACCCCATTCACACTCAATGGGTAATAAACCCGTAGATTTCATTCTTTTGAAATGTTCACCATTGCATCATGACACACAAGCAAGATCATTTCAGATGTCAGCCTCAGAGTACTCATTTGGCAGCAAGTTGAGTCCAGTCAGGTGCATTGTGGAGGTTGTAGTTTCTAAATGGGCACTTCTGTCCTGGTGCTTGAGGAATGGACAGTGTTGTATGATGTACTGCTGTAACAGATTCTGTCCCCTGTCGATGAGATGAGATGAGATTAAAAGCTATAACCACAAATGCAGACAAACCCAGCTCTTTTACATAGTGGTTAAGATGCTTACTAGCAAAAATAAAAGTTTATATTCAGGTTAAATATATTTATATTTAATTTTAAACATAAACATCAATGGAAATACAGTGAAGCTGACAAACATTTCTGATACTATCTCTGTCAGAGCCCTTTTATCTATTAACTCTCTATCTTTAACTCTGGTTTTTATTTTACATGGTAGCTTGTGATAAGACAAACCCTGCTATAAAAAAAAAAATCACTTAAGAACAAAATAAAGCACAAGCTCTGTTTGACATTCTCCTAACCCCTGCTGTTGTCAGTTTGTGGTTGACTGTTAACCCAAATGTCATGCTTGCAGTTCAATTTCAGGTGTTTACTGTCATCTTATAGCTAACTGGGCCTACACTGTGTTATATTCAGGATAAGTAAGCTGTGGCATGAGCTTCATATGGATAAGGGTGTGGGGCATGCTTTCAGTTTTACAATCCATCATTTTATTTGGTAAGAAAGCATTTATTTAATCAGGATGGCATGGAATTTTTCAATAATTAGCAACAAAAATGTATGCAGCTTGTGACTTAAATGACCTATTTAAATAATAAAAAAAAAACCTTTGTTGAAATGTTGTCTAATAAACTAAGAAACACCTATACTAAAGATGTATAATGTATTGATTTATTTCATTCCAGGATAGACCCTTGAGATGGAACATCTCATTTCCAAAGGTGTCCCAGAGGACTACAGGCAGGTTACAATTCCCATTCATTCACACAATCAACATGTGGTAAAATCACACCCCGTGAGCAGAATAAAGTTAAAAAACATTTTTTAAATGCTACAATAACAGGTCATTAAAAACAGGGAGACTGACACTTGCCTTTATTTTAGCAGGAAGGTTGTTCCAGCTTGATGGAGAAAAATAAGCAAAGGAACCCTTTCCAATGGACTTCCTAAGAGACGGAATGTAGATGTGAAGGCTAGCTGCTGAAGGAATCAATAATTGTTGGAATGCCATTGTAACAGACTGATCAGATTGGCTGATTTTGTATGCACCAATGAAAGCTTCTATGTGAATTTAGACTAAGCAAATCCATTTTCTCATGCAAAACACAAAGATGTGTCATGGAGTCCCACTAGTATAAATCTGCAAGGTCTGTTAAAAAGAGTTCAGTTTTTGCAGACCAGTTGCAACAGCAAACTGATAAACATCATCTCCATAATGCAATACTGGTAGAGTGAGTCAGGCAGTGCACTGTTATTTTTTTGTCTAAATCTCTTCAATTACAGTACTTCATCTTTCGATTCTCCTCTTCAATCACATTTAATCATGCACTGAAACTCTTTACTGCTCTCACTAATTGCTCCACCCTGCCGCATGGAACCTGCACTTTTTTTTTACAACCCCTTCTCTTGTGTTCTGCAGTTAATCATTCTCACCCTTATTTGTAGGCTATTATTGAAGAAGGCTGAACAGTGCGCTTGTTACAGTAACTTGCTCTCCTGTCCAGATTGTCTGTGTGGAATATTATAACATGGCACCAGCACAGGGTGTGTTACTTAAAGATTATTTAAAAAGGACGCGTGCTACATTGTGTCTAGACAACTGTGGTGTCAAAGTGCATTAGGTCCAAATAACGGACAAAAACATGAATAGATCTGTTCAAGCAACTTCTGCGGACACCACACTTCCTGGACCTGTGGATCCAACCTTATTAGTGCATTGATGCAGATAAACTACCACCATAGCAAATACCTGGGAATTTACTGGGATACTCGGGCACTGTACACATGAAGAGGTTTCTGCAATAGGGACTGCCTCCAGGTTTGCAGTGTCGTGCTCCAGTAGCTTTGTCAGTCACCATTACAGAAAGCCATGTATTTGGATTGTTGTACTACACATGTTGTTATTTGTCTGTGTATTTTCTTTTACTTAAGATGGTATCAGAATTTGTTGAAAATTCTTCATGAGACAAAGGCATGAACAATTTCCACAAGACAAAGGCAAGTCTGTGAAGCGTTACTGAGAAGGAGATATACTGTACTATGGTATGTGAAATCTGTCTGGACTTTGATTTAAATTTTTTCTGCAGTGTTAGCCAGTAGCTGCAGATACAGAAATGTACAACCATTAATAAATAACCTTGTGTAGGATTTAAACTCACATAACTGTTTTGTACTTTTAATACATATATATATATATATATATATATATATATATATATATATATATATATATATATATATATATATATATATATATATATTTATTTGTGGGGGGGGGGGGGAGTTGCTTGAGCTTACTGCAAGAATAGATATAGTATAATGTAGGGGTATGAACTGAATATAATGTTAATTAGAGAATGAACTGAGTTTTAAGTGATAAAGATTTGAAGCAAAGGGAATGATGTAACCAGGACAACATGGACTATTGGGTTAAACAAAAAAGTGGTTATAAAAAAGGTAAACATCAAGTGCTGAATGAAACCGGCTTATTTAGAGCTCTTTTGTTAGAGCACGAAGAATGAGATAAGGACTGCAGCCTGTCTCTCCGTAAAATAGATAAATATTGCTGCCTTCTGTATTGTGCATGCTGTCAATAAAGTTTATTAAACTTAAATCTTGTTGTATTTGAGCAAATACTTTGGATCAATCCACACAATAGCACTTAGTTATGTGAGTCATTTAACAGGGTACAATTTAAGATACAACTGAAACAACAGCTAGTACCCTAGATTATGAAATGATCACTGCTTTTCTGTGAAGCATTGTTTAGCATGACGCTTCCTCAGCTACATGAGTGACCCCCCTTCCCCTCCGCCTCCCTTCCCTCGCCCTAATTTTTGACCCTCTTCATGAGGTTAGCTCACAAGAGAACACTTAAAAGGCCATAATACTTTTAGATGTAACTGTTTGATATCAACACAAAAACAGTTTCTGAGGTTGGATAAATCCTTTGGAACAGTTTTCTTTTGTCTGGAATGAGTTAAGAAACTTTGCACTGTACTCTAAAGCACATGAGCCAATGTCATTAATCACTGTTAAAAAATTAAACTGAGGGAGTGATTACTGAAACAGCATGACTGATAATTTCACAGAAAATATGGCCTGCAAATGTTTGGGAAAGCAACAATGAAGTAAATATGCACACTGATTTAAGTATAATCATACAAAATGTTTATATGGTAACCATGAAGCATACTACAGAGATACATGGCATGATCTCAGTCATCAGCCCCTCTTTGTTGATTACTCTGAGTTCTCTTTGAACTGTAACTTTAGTTTCCTGAAGCAAACATTTAGTTGACAACCTTTCGTCTACAAGCGCAGTGGTCCGCTATTCTATTTGAAAGATAAGTGAGACCAGCCATCTGGAAGCATTTCGGAATGCTTTGGAATTTAAGTCTGCCTTTTTTCTACCACAGACATTCCTTTACATTAAAGCCAGTGGCAGTGCTGGCTTAAGAACGGCGTGCATTATGGGAACACAATGTTCAAAGCTGCATGAGTCTAATGTCTGTGCTTACCCCCCTATATGCTCGATTATGCAAATCAGCCAACGACATGAGCAAACAGGCAGAGTGTTTTTCTTCTTCTATATGCTGTATACAGGTCATAGTGATGTTTTTATGTTACTGATGGCTCTAATTTTGAGTTTAATAATAGTTTGGCCAAAGCTCCTCATCTTGTTTTGTTTTAGTTTGTTTTCCCTAACATCATAAAAGTTCTCTTGTTGTGTTTTGTCTTCATATCTGCTAGTTGGCTAGTCCAGAGAATATTGTATAGCAATGTAGCTATGCCTGAAATCATTGATGTCTGAGGATTTGGGCTTTGTAAGACATTACAAAGAAACAGTGCCACTAACACCCCCCTTAATGTTTACTTCATATATTAAAGCTTAACTATAAAGCATAATGTACGGTATTGGTTTTTAAAATGTTGTCTCCAACTGCATCCACATGTGAAGAATATAAAGGTTCTATAAAGCACCAAAGATTTGCAAATGTTCCAAATTGAAAAGCACTATCTGGATGTATTTTGTGACTCTCTACCTAATTTGTAAAATTAAAAGTCATGAAGCATTTATCATGTTTTTTTTTTTTTAAATTTAGTCGTCGCCAATTTTTTTCTCCCCAATTTAGCATGCCCAATTATTATCTGTATCCTCGGCTCACCGCTCGCAACCCACCCGCCGACTCGGGAAATGGCGGCTGGAGCACGCGTCCTCCAAAACGTGCTCCTGCCAAGCCGCCATTCTTCGCACTGCGGATCCACAGTGATGCCACCAGACCTATAGTGCCGGAGGACAACACAGATCTGGCAGCTCCACTGCAGAACCACAGGCGCCCTATCGACCACAGGGGTTGCTGATGCGCGGTGAGCCATGGATTCCCCTGCCGACTTAAGCCCTCCCTACCCGGGCAGTGCTCAGCCAATTGTGCGCCGCCCCCTAGGAACTCCCGGTCACGGTCGGCTGTGACATAGCCTGGATTCGAACTTGCGATCTCCAGGCTATAGGGCACATCCTGCACTCCGTGTGGAGCACCTTTACTGGATGTGCCACTCGGGAGCCCCTCATCATGTTTTTTTTTTTAAATAAATCTAAATTGGATTTTTTTGGAATTAAATCACAGAATCAGCCATTGTTATTCTTTCCCCTGCAGTATGTGGTCTAGTTTTGTTTCTCCCGCCACATCCCAACAGGTTTTGTCTTGAAGTGCGTTTTCTCATTGGCAGTTCTCTGGGCCAGCTTACTGCAGCAATCATATTCAATTTATTATAACAGAGAAAAACCTGTAACATCTTATTTATTCCTATTTTTGTTTCCTGGCTGAAATGACAATGACTGACGCCAAAATCTTGGAATGTCAGCGTCAGCAGTCCACCAAGACAGTCAACATGTCCCCCAAGACAGTCAACATGTCCATCAAGACAGTCAACATGTCCACCAAGACAGTCAACATGTCCCCCAAGACAGTCAACATGTCAGCGTCAGCATGTCCACCAAGACAGTCAACATGTCCCCCAAGACAGTCAACATGTCCACCAAGACAGTCAACATGTCCACCAAGACAGTCAACATGTCCCCCAAGACAGTCAACATGTCAATCAAGACAGTCAGCATGTCCCCAAGACAGTCAATACCAAGACAGTCAACATGTCCAACAAGACAGTCAACATGTCCATCAAGACAGTCAGACAGTCAACATGTCCACCAAGACAGTCAATATGTCCCCAAGACAGTCAACATGTCCACCAAGACAGTCAACATGTCCAACAAGACAGTCAACATGTCCAACAAGACAGTCAATATGTCCCCAAGACAGTCAACATGTCCAACAAGACAGTCAACATGTCCCCCAAGACAGTCAACATGTCTATCAAGACAGTTAACATGTCTATCAAGACAGTCAACATGTCCATAAAGACAGTCTCCTGGGTGATCCTGGAATAACATGCTTTGCAGAAAACCAGGACCAGAAAGAACAACTATGGTCAGAAGCATCATAACGTATAGAGCCTGCAGACAAAAACAGACATGCCACAGAGGACCAAATCACAGAAACCTTCCATGTCAGACAAGACACACCTGTTTCCACTAAAACAATGACGTAAGAGCTACATTGTGTGGCTGTACCCAATTTTTGTTGTAAGATTTACAGTACTGCATTATCTCAATAGCACTTTGGCCTGGTTGAATAGTAAAAACTTAAAAGAAAAATAATCCATGGGAAAATCAAAGTAAAAATAGCTTACTTTTAAAACCCTCCAAAAGCTGATTGATACAAAGTGGTTTTAAGTAGGGCACTTTAAAACAGCCTTCTGGTAGACAATGCCATGAAATAAATGCAAATGTATGGATCACTCTGCAGTATCTGTGCATCTATACTTTCAATACCCCTTTATTTCACTCTGCAGTATCTGTGCATCTACACTTTCAATACCCCTTTATTTCACTCTGCAGTATCTGTGCATCTACACTTTCAATACCCCTTTATTTCACTCTGCAGTATCTGTGCATCTACACTTTTAATATCATTTCACTTTTGAGAGGCGAGTATATTACGGATAAAGCTTTTTCAACAATAAACTCTCTTTTTATCTGGTCACACATCAGTGACAAGTGCGATGCCTGCATGCTGTTTGAGCTCAGATCCCAACTGGTGCTTGAGATGTAAAATCTTTCAATGTGGTGTTAAAAGCCCTTGTGTGAATGTGCATTGAAAGATTATACTTAATAGGATGTTTAATTAGAAACCCAACATTCAGTTTTTTTTAACTGCAGTTAATTTGTTTTATTTGAACCCCCTACTGTCCTTTTTCAATGATTGAATCTGAGTCGATTGAATCACAGTGGTGGTTTGAGAAATGGCCACCAGAGGGGTGTAGCTGTGCTTGTTGTTCCCTCTGTAATTATGACAGAGATTTTCCATTTACTAATTCCCTGTTGCCACAGTAGCAGAGAGGGTAGAAGTTACAATCATACACCCTATGTGGTCATTTCTAAAACTACCTTAGGTCAGCAATTGGGAACACTTTACATTGTGTCTCTAATTACTGTGTATTTGCATAGTAGTTACATAGTAAATACACGTGTACAGTACTTACAATGTTATTATGCATAGTTACAATGTACATAACGTGTAAATCTTTTTGCACAATATATGTACATAATTGTAACAGAAAAGGATTAGGGTTCGGTTTAGTTAGGGTTAGGGTTGGGGGGTGAGGGTTAGGTTTAGCGTTGGGTTTAGAGTTCGGGTTAGGGTTAGGGTTATATCATACAAAAGAATGTACACATTACATATAGTGTAACTACGCATAATAACATTGTAAGTACACAGGTATTTACTAAGTAACTACTATGGAAATACACAGTAATTAGAGGCAATGCAAAGTGCTACCCAGAAATTCATCTTTAAGGAGTCTAGTAAAAATGATCTGATCACAAACAGCAGTAGAATAAAAAAAATAAAAAATGGAGGAAAACAACTATGACCCAAGTTGCATAAGCGCCATTCAAATCATTTTTCTGCACAGCTGCAAACACACGAATACTATACCTGGTTTGTGTTCTTGTTCTCCTTGTTGAAGAGGCATAACATGTAAATAAAGACAGAACTTCATGAAACATACTTGGGGAAGCTAGATACGAACAAGGGGATTGACTGGACTCTGTAGAACTTGTGCTCACTTTTTTATGGTTTTCCCCAATTTAAATTAGTTTATAATTTAATTGACCTGCTGTGGATTTGTTGATGAAAGGTAGCAGCTGTATTTTGTTCAACAGTAAACCAACCAAATACTGAGGTATCTAATGGAGTGTCTTGATATCTGTCACAAAGATGGCCAGAGTGGGTGGCGTCAGACCAGAGCCAGGAAATAAAACGACAGAGAGGTGTGGTTTGGTGGAGCTGAGCGAATGGTTTCGCTCAGCATTTAATAAACAGAACAGAAAATAAAAAGGTTGTACAAACAAAACACAGGACACGGCACTTCACGCCAAAATAAAGAGACAAACAAAACGGACTACACAGACAAACACGGTGAGCTTCTATTTTTCACAATTACCTCCGTCTCCAATCCCGTTCTCCACTCACAGAACACACAACCCTGAGTGAAAGAAATGTGCATCTATATATACTGTTGTGCTGGGATTCAATTACTAATTAATTATTCACTTGAATCCCAGCACGTGAATTAATTCTGTGCAGCCCCTTGCTCACATACTATACTTTAAATGCACGTGAAGTGATAGTGCAATCCCGTGCCTAAATATAATTATACAATTTAAATACTCGTGCTGCACACACCCATTTATATCCCGTGTACCAACTACAATACACCAACATTTAACACACCACACGCAACATACAACATATAAACGCACACAAGGGCAGGGCACATTGCCACAATATCCCAATAAGATACCCGTTCTGAAGATTATTATATTTCCTAAATAATCAGATGGATTTGCAAATGCTACTCAAATGCCATAAGAATACCCTTTGTTTCCGTTAGTGCAAAATGATAATGACATTTTTGCAAATGTTTTATGACTCTGTTCTTCCAAGTCCTACGTGATGGAAGGCAGTAGTAGCTTGCCAACAGGTTCCAACATAAATAAACTGTGACCTAGTACAGAAACTAAATGGGCCCTTTTGAAATTCTAGCCTTGAGCGTTCAGGAACACAAGGGGCGTGGTTGTGTGGGTTACTGTTGTTTTTTCCCCCTGAAGGTTCAATAAAGGCAAGATACAAGTCAAGAAGGACAGCTGGACAGCAACATATATTTTTTGCTTGGAGTTTTAATAAAAGTGAGTTCACAGAAACCTTACAATGATTTAACAATTGCTGAATATAACAAGCAATACTGAATGCCATTAAAATACAATCAGAACACTGAAAGAAAACTCATCTTTTTCTGCTTTCCACCAATTAACATTTTTGTAATGCAGGCTGCTACTGTGCTACTGTGTTTAGAATAATTTACATCACAGATAAAGTACATAACATACTGAAACACAAGTAAATATTTGGCAATAACACACACACACACACACACACACACACACACACACACACACACATATAAACTGCAAGAAACTAATAGTACAACATAATTTAGATACATCTTATTTTTATATAGCAGGTTGTCTTGTCTTGGTCCTCAGGTTTTAACCTTGAATGAGACAAAAAGCTGATATGTCTATTTCCATAGAAATGTTACTTTAAAATTCATATTGGCTAATGTCCTAAAGGATTCATTTTAAGGGTTGCAATTCTGTGGGACACAGTTAACATCAAATGTGCTAAATTAGTTTGATTGCTCCAAAGAACTGTCACAAATGTGACTGTAGCAATGCCATGAAGTGCTTTGATGCCTGCATCTGTATATCATTTGAGAACTGGGTTACATGAGAGTGTTGCGCGGCACGGTACGAGGCTGTGAAATTCAAATACTCCTTCTTTTCAATTCAGTTCAGTTGAATTCAACATGACCCTTACTTAAGGTTTAGAATGGTAAAAGCATAGCAATGTAGTAACAGTAGTCAAAGCACAGTAAGCACTGTAAAGCACACAGAGGCATAGTAAAGCTTATTAAAAACGGTGGTAAGCCATAGTAAACTAGAGTAGATGCAGAGCAGAACCATAGAGGGCATGCTAAACTGATTGCCTTTTAAACTAGGTCAAACATGTCATATAAAATAAATTAAATATATGTACAGATATATATTCACAGTAATAAGCCAGAAAGTCAACTAGGTAAAGCACCGTTAACATCTATGGATGCTTTTTTATGGCTGGTACAGTAAGCATGGCTTTAAAGGCTTCAATAGCGACAAATGCATTCAAAGGAGAACAGGTACAAGCATGGAGACAGCAAGCTTCTCATTCTCATACTTGCTAAACTGCGTTTCAGAAAGACAGCTGTGCAGACTGTACAAAACAGAGAACAGGTACAACAGACCATGCAATTAGCTTTGCAATTGATTAGCTTGGCAATTAGGGAGCTGCTCTTTGTCTACCATTATAAACTAGCAATATCATGCAAAGATATAGCAGAACACAAGACAGTAAGGTGTCTAATTTAAGCAGAAATAATAGAACGCGGCCATGCAGCAGTCGAGTAAAGAAGCATTACGAAGGTGTCATAGAACTAAAAATGAGTAGTAGTAGTATTATAGGCAGTAGAAGTAGTAGCAGTCATAGCAGTAGTACTGATTAATCACTGTATGCACAGTAATACAGAAAGGATTATTAAAAGGCAACCAAGCCCCCAGGTTGAATTAATGGAATGCAGGGCATTGTTCTACTTTTAGCTTTTAGTATGTGTCCCATTCCTGAGTCACTGTTTCCCAGATTGTCTGCTATTTCGGCTGTCTACCCCATCACATCATGTTGCAGGTGTGGGGATATTGTGATTTTCCATGCAAGCAATTGCTCAACAAAGTCGCTTAGTTGTAGACTCTACTTAACTTTGTAAAATACACAAACACAGACAAACACACACACACACACACACACACACACACACACTATAGCTGTGATCAGTAACAAAGTCATAAAACTGCTTTAAAACACAAACACTTTTTCCAACACTTTTCAATCTGATATTACAGGAAGCAAATGTTGAAAGTTAGACAGTGGCATTACGGATTGTAAGTTCTCAACACTGAGGAACCCACAATGTAAGCAGTGACATGAGAAGCAGCACAAAAAGCTGTAGACTGAAAGCATTCATTCATCTAATGTCAACGAGCAGGCACGCGAAGGCATTTAAACAATGTGGTTAATGCATACTATAACACTTCTGACATCAAGAAATACACAACCATACACAGAGCACAAGCTCGTTGATCTTTACCTTACATATAGACTCTAAAGTGCACAGCCTCAGTCTGAGGACAGCTAGACAGCTTTACTGGCTATTAATACTGTACATACAAAGGCAACATAGTTACAGACACACATGTAGACTTTCTGTTCAGCTTCACAATATTGGCACATCACTTAAACACTTAAAACACAGGGCTCGGTTTTAAAATGGCTTTGCATAATATTTTGCAACCTGCACTACAGTTCTAAAAATAGAACATACTTTTTTTTGCTATGCAGCATTTTTGATGGATACCATAGCGTTTTTTTTGCTATGGTATCCATAAAGCCTGACCCTGAATATACAGTATATATTTAAATTAGAACATTGAAAGTACTAAGCGTTTGGTCACAATAAATCACAAAAATATAAGTCAAATAATATATAACAGTAATAAAAATGTGGATAAAATAATACATAGCAATTCAATACTTAAATTACCTTACACATCTGTATCTGTATTCAGTTGTGCTTTCATTAAGTACATATTTAATCAGCCCAATGAAAGTATACAATATATGACAGTAGATATTCAAGAGTTGAGAGACACTCGCTGTTATAAACTACTTGAGTTTCCTATGTGTGAAAATGAGCTCTCTTACACATGACCTGGATGAAATCAAAGTTTAAGAAGCTGCCAATGCTATGCCATGTACAGTAATGGTTATGGAAGCGTCATCATTTTGATTCAATCCAGGCCCCCGGTAATCAAAAAATGCACTTGCACTGAATCTCAATACTGTGAATCTATTTGGCAATACAGCTTGGCAATTAACGAAATGTGCTAGAGGGAAAAATAAACTCAAAATAATTGTCAATGCCATTACATAGAGCAAATTCTGTTTAGTAACAACTACTGATGCTCAAAAAACTATTAAGATATCAACAAGTTGCTACCTTGTTTCCAGTGTGCTTGTGCAGTGGTTTTGTTACTATTTCAAACTTGTAACTTAAAGGTTCAAGCTTATTATGTAGGGATTGTCACACATATAAACCTGATTTTACCTCAGAAAGACTGCTGGAACCTTTTTTTTTTTCTCTTAAAGGCAGTGTTTTAAGTTTGAGGTAAGTAGTATTCCCTCTAAAAATGTCATCTTCCTTTACATCATGATGCCTATGTCTTACTATCATTTATTGTAATGTCAAATGAATCTCTCGTCATGTTATAGTTTCATGTTTTGAACAATGTAGATTTAGTTTAACTAGATAAAATACAATTTTCTAGTCCGGATACAAAGAACAGATAAAAGCTTAACTTAACATTTAATTATAGCTGTTCTTGACATACTATTCACTGCTACACCACAATACAGAAATAGATCATTTCTGGAGAAAATAAAATACTGGTACATTCACAACAAATGCTTCCTTTGTCTAACGATTCAGGACATTTACAAAAACACCGACCTATAAGTCCTGTCCAAGTCGCTCAATCTCATCAATAAGGAAATCAATGTCTTCAAAAGCTGCAGCTGGGTTTGAGATGACCATACGAAAGAAATTCACCTTGTCTCCTTGTGGCTGGTAACTTACCATTGTGGTCCCATACTCCATCATTCTGGTCTTGATTACTGGCGCTACCTACAAAAAGCAACAAAAGCTATCAGTTAGGTTACGATTTTAAGGACAATAAGGGCTTCACAATGTCACAACCCTGGCCTTTTAACTGAACTTCTAGAAAATCTAATTCTAGTTGCCTTATAGAGGAAAAAGGCTGTCCATGTCCTTAGGAGTCCCAGCTCCAACTCTTGGAAAATGTACACTTAACCGAACCTAACTTAATTAATTCATCGAGGCTAAAGCTTGAAATTGGTTTGTAGAATGATTAGATATCCTGCTTTCCAGTGACTTGTTTATTAACAAGTTTTCCTTATGTTGTCCCCCATAATCCTCTTGGGGGAAAAAAAGATGTTTTATCCTTGATCAAGTTATGCCAAAAATGATATAGAGCTTCACTTATGTTGGTATGAGATAAAAATCCTATAATAATCACTACCTTTGAGTGTAGATCTGAAGTAACTCCTATAAGGTTAAATAGCTGTGTTATCAACAAAGCTAAAACACCTCTCACAAACCTACCATACATCGGTCAGTCTGATCTAAGTGACAACTGGCTGGAGGAAGCAGAGATTGGAAGTATGCTGCTTTCGTCTTGCTGTAATTGATGTTGGAGAATTTAAGTACTAGGCTTCTAGCAAACGATAAGTGTGACTCAGTTCCACATAGCACTGCCATTATTGTACTTACAGAACCGAGTTTGAAATTATTAGAATTTTACAGCATTACAGAAGCTTCAGAATGTTATGTTTTCTGCAGCAACACTAGTTTGCTGTTATTTGCAGAAATTACATGTGAAATGACAATATATTTTCACCATTGACAACAAGTGGTTCAGTTCAATTGTATCTCTTTAATTGGTTCATGTAGAACTGGGCATTGTAAACCTAGTTGAAAGAGGTGTAGAGTCACTATGTACGCATATATAAAGAAAAAAGTCTGTTTTCACATGCATCTAGATTGCAATTTTCAATAAAATGTAGCCTTCAGATCTTCCATTCATTGATTGTTAAATAATTTTGATTATACTGGACTAGATGGCACCCAATTGTACCAGTACTTGCATCATCTTGTACTTGCACTGAACTGTCCCATAGTCTGTCATATTCTACTACTGCTCTTAATTAGAACCATTTTCTGTACCTTGTAGTTGATTTTACTCTTAAAGGTATCCGTATCCACGCTTTTTGTAATTGCTCTTACTTGAAATCGTTCTTATCCATTTATCGTACTTATTACGTGTTTTTAATGGAATTTACTGTTATAAACAAATATCTTAACTATAAGTTTAATTCTTCTTTATCAAATTCGCTCTTAAAGGTCATTTATCTACTGTATTCTTTATTTTGCTCTTATTTGAATTTGATCTTATTTTCTACTGATTTTACTGTACTTTATAACTGCTCTTATCTGTAATGTGATATTGTGTAAGGTGATATTTTGCAATGTGATACTTTGTATTGTGATACTTTGCAACAACTGTAAGTTGCCCTGGATAAGGATGTCTTCTAATAATAATAATAATAATAATAATAATAATAATAATAATAATAATAATAATAATAATAATAATAATAATTCGATTGCACACCAGGTTCGGTTATGTTTACCATTTATAAAAAAACAGGGCAATGTAAACAAGGTGAAATTTCAAAAGTAGATTTAAAAAAATAGAGTAGAAATGGACCTTATTTGTGAAAAAAGTATTTATAAAATAAAATGAAAATAATATCACTTTGAAAGTTGCAATACAATTCTAATATAACCTATATATTATGTTATTATCCATTCCAGCAGATGCAAATGGGTCATTAAGTAACTTCAAAAGCAAATAAAAACATGGTTACAGAAAAGCCCTGCTCTCTGTAACTTTAAAAAAAAAATTACTTATTTTTCTGTGTGGCCTGCTGAGAAAGTGATTGTCAAACAGCCATAAATACAGTTTGGAACATTTTGGATTCTGACTTGGTGTGCAAATTGCATTTTGTGCAACAGAGCTGCCATTCTCAGATGCAATGACAGCACTTGTATTGCAAAGTCAAGGTGTTTCAAGTACGTGGAAGAAAAGTAATTTATTTTTTGCTGAATTCCCTTTCTCTGAGCCCTGCATCAATCCAAAGTTTTTTGTGATATTTGGAGACACTCAATTATTTCAATTGCACTGTGTCATCCCAACTAGTAAGAGTGCCATTCTTGCACAAGTAAGGCCTACGACTTGACTTTTTGTGTTACAGAGTTGGTTTCCTCATGTTGCAGTGTGGCTTGAGTCCCTACAGAAATGAACTTCCATGATGAATTGTGTAAGAACATTTTAAAAACACTCAGTATCTGAAACTTGGATTAACACCAGCATTTTCTCATTATGTTCCAAATTATTTATTTTCTTATATTTATAACACAGGCCTCAAACTCCATTTACTGGGATTAAAGCATCTTATCTATGGCCAAAACAGACACAAAAAAAAATGTCAACCTATTTTTTATTAAACTGAATTTTGAGAGTTGTAATTGCTGGGCTTGTTAATAAACTTTATTGTTTGGATTGAAGTGCCAAAATGAGGTTTACAATGGGGTCCCATGTGACAGCAGGGTTCACAAAAAACATGAATAGATCATTTCTAAATAAAACAAATACAGTACCTAGTTAAGCCACAATAATTGCAAATGGAATAAACACCTTTTCACCTTGATGGTAACGGTATGTGCAAATGTAGTTGAAGGGAAGTGTGGATAGCTCTGAACACTATACCTCATTATATTCCAAGTGCTGTTGCACTGAGACCATGTACAATTAGGCTCCAGTATACTGTAGTACTGGTAGTAGTTGCTCCAAGATTTTGCTTTCATCATTTTTTCTCTATATCTATCTTGACCTGGCTCTGGGTTTAAAAAGGACTTTAGGTCTCACACATAATTAGTACAGCGGTGTAAAATAAAACAATTAGGAAATCTCTCACCTTACTCAAGCGTCTCAATCTCTCTTCCTTGTCTTCCACATAGCGAAGACTAGGTGGTAGATACCAGAAACAGACGTTTGTATGCTGAGGCTAAACATAAAGACTCTGTGTTAGAAATGTATCTCTGAGTAAAATTTCCCAGACTGCAGCACTTTGGATATAAATGGATATAAATTCATGCTTAATGATCATTGACTTCTCAAAATATTCCAATGAAATCTACATTGTGTCAGATTTGGTACACAGCCCGATGGCACACTGAATAATAGTTAGTAGCAGTATTGTGAGCACTAGCTGATACAATATATTCGATCATATTTGCAATGGGTGAAATTATATTAATTAAATAGCCAACAGTTGTGTTTGTAATATATCCTGGCCAGTTTGTGATTTAAAAGTAAAAAAAATGGATTAATATGTAGTTACATGAATAAAATATATTGTTTCTCCTGGGTTAACCCAAAGAGCTTCATAAACATACCAAAGCTGTTGAACACAAAGCTCTTACAAGCTGCTTTTGTTTTGTTTTTTTGCAGCAATTATGCTATTACCAGGCTGTGAGAAGGAATAATTGTAGGTTTCTACCTAGTGACTCATAAAGGTGATCATTACAGGGTAGAGGGTTGAATGGAGGGTTTCTTTTGCTTTGATTGTTTCTATAGGTACAGCTGGAAAAACACCTGGATGGTGCCCAAGGGTGCTTAATTCAATCTCCACTTTGATTATGTTATGTCTTTCCCACACAAAAAGCTTAGTGTGGTGGGCTAATTGAGGACTAAGCACTCTACCAAACTGAGTACTTTTAAACTAAAATGATTTTCATTTATTACTCAGCCGTGATTATTGCATTGTCAGTTGTTATTTTAGAATAATAAAGTGAAATGTTTAACATAAAACTGAAAAATAACAACAAAGATTTTGTGACTGAAACATAATGTTTGTCATGAAGAGCACTGCATAATAATATAATAATAATAATGTAATATATGTGCATTATTTGAAGCTGCTTCTGGAAATGCATGGCACACTACTTACTTTTTCATTAAAAACCATTTCGTAGCCTTCCCTGTTCTTTATTTTGTTGTAAAGATACTCTGAGAGCTCCAAGCACTTGTCAATTTGGGCTTCAAAGCCTATGGTGCCCTGTGAAGAGAAAAACAGATACATTTTTATAGTCGGAGTACCGGGAATATTACTTCCCTTGAATTTAAATCAAGGGAAGTAATGTTAAAACTTTACAACACATTAGTAAGCTCATCTAGAATACTGTGTTCAGTTCTGGTCACCTCGTTACAAAAAGGATATTGCTGCTCTAGAAAGAGTGCAAAGAAGAGCGACCAGAATTATCCTGGGTTTAAAAGGCATATCGTATGCAGACAGGCTAAAAGAATTGAATCTATTCAGTCTTGAACAAAGAAGACTACGCGGTGATCTGATTCAAGCATTAAAAATTCTAAAAGGTATTGACAATGTCGACCCAGGGGACTTTTTCGACCTGAAAAAAGAAACCAGGGGTCACAAATGGAGATTAGATAAAGGGGCATTCAGAACAGAAAATAGGAGGCACTTTTTTACACAGAGAATTGTGAGGGTCTGGAACCAACTCCCCAGTAATGTTGTTGAAGCTGACACCCTGGGATCCTTCAAGAAGCTGCTTAATGAGATTCTGGTATCAATAAGCTACTAACAACCAAACAAGCAAGATGGGCTGAATGGCCTCCTCTCGTTTGTAAATTTTCTTATGTTCTTTTTATGTTCTTAAATGGGAATAAAATAAATTGCAAAATGGCAGGGGCAGCAGTGTGGAGTAGTGGTTAGGGCACTGGATTCATGGCCGGAGGGTTGCGGGTTCAATCCCAGTTGGGGGACACTGCTGCTGTACCCTTGAGCAAGGTACATTACCTAGATTGCTCCAGTAAAAACCCAACTGTATAAATGGGGAATTATATGTAAAAATAATGTGTAAAAAATAATGTAATTGTATGTAAAAATAATGTGATATCTTGTAACAATTGTAAGTTGCCCTGGATAAGGGCGTCTGCTAATAAATAAATAATAATGGGAGGAAGACAGATGCCATAGTAAATAAGAAATTCAAAAATCAGTATTCTGACACATTAATAAGCTTATTTTCATTTAGTTTTTTCCAGTCAGTTTGCTAAGTACGTTGCCAGCTGTGGTTCAAGTAGGGTTACCATATGACTCCATGTACACTAGGACAGTTTGGAACAGTTTTCAACTCCCATCGCAGTGCATTCTGGTACGTTTTACCTGTCAGGTACCTTTCACAGCAGGACTACACTTACCAGAATGCACTTACCATGATCATTAAACTCTTCCGTGTGAGGTGAAGACTTTTCAGAACTACTTGATTCATGAGCTTGTTGTCCAGCTCAGCATATAGTGTACTCTATTGGTGATGAGTGTGAGAAATCATTATATTAAGATTAAAACTTTTTTTTTTTTTTTCTACGTGAGATAATGCACCGCCAACTGAGTAGAGGCAAATTGAAATTGAAGCAGGACGTTCAGTACTGGAAATCCTGTCAGGCCCAAAGTACCTGGATAATAGCAGGGCAGGCAGTTCATAAATAGTGTTCCTCTTGAATAGTGGCACTCAATAGGTTTTCTTATTGGGCCATCGACAGGATTACATAACATGAGGTACGCCCACCACTTCAGACTGGTTAATGTACTCTACTGACCTTGGCTTTCCACATCAGCCACAGTTTAAAAATATCAACATGGCGCCCACACTGCAGGGCTTTGTCACCAGTGTCATAGGACAGATCGTAATGCTTGTCTTGCTGGAAGAGGTAGCAGGCATGCATCTGGTTGCAGTTCTGCATCAACCCCTGTCGGCAGAAAAGAAATAGAAGTAAGATGCCATTCTGATTTTCAGTTGAATGATACCACTATTTATTTGTGCAACTTTATTTAGAAACAACTTCACAGACATTATGGGTTTTGTACTCGTTGTCTGCTTACCTGCAATTTAGTCCTACAGCCACACAATGTAATTTTAGACTTAACATGAGTAGTAATTTCATAAAATGGTTATTACATTAAAAGTAATAATGCAATCTAAAAAATAAAAAAATAAAATGTTGTGGAAATACTGAGACAACAGAGGCTTTTACAGCCAGATATATTAAAAGCCATTTATAAATAGTAAATAATGTGTACATTTAAGAAGTTCTACATTTAAATTATATATTTGTCCAATTTAGCATATATTTTTTAAAGTAGGTTTCCATAAATTGCAACTATGATGTACGATGGGCTATATCTTTTAAAATATTAAAATATGTTACAAGCTTGATGAGTCAAAAATCCTGCATTGAATCTGCATTGATCAGGGTAGTAATTTGTTTATTTTTTCAGTTACTTTGTGAAAAGCTTTAAGATCTTGAAGTACAGTACAGGACTGCATTGCAGGTTAGTCAGTTTGTGCAAATTCTGCCATGAGTTTCTCACCCTGCTTATGGATTTGATTTTCAGTGGTATCTTATTTTTCTCTAAAGGTTTTTTGGGGGTGGGGAAATCATTTCAATAGACCAGATTTTTAAAAGTTACCAATAATACCAATACTACCACTACTACTAATAATAATAATAATAATTATACATCTCACCTCTTCTCTGACTAGTAGAGCGGAGCACTGCAATGGGACGGACATCATTTTGTGCGGATTCCATGTGACAGAATTGGCCCTATTATTAAAAACAAAGTAATACAAAATAATCTACTCCTATTAATGAATCAGTTCCTGACCTCTAACCAAGACACCACACAGGGCCTACTGGTCAAGTGATAATCAGTCAAACCCAAAACAATGATTATAGCCATGAGGTAATATCCTGTTCCCATTCACATATACTGTATGCATATCGTTTTCCATCCCAACTCATTACAAGCCACCAGAACACTCTCCAGACTCTATCCACTACTGTCATTTTTCCAGTCCCATCAATCAGTAGCTGTCTATAGGCATGTGCACCCCCTAGGGAACAAGTGTAGCTATTAACATTTGAATAACTTTGTCTTCTAAGGGCATTGACTGGGCTTCAACTAACAAGTCTACACAAGGTGGTCTACATCTGGAAAAAAAAATCTGAAAAAAAAAACCAGAAAAAAAATAAAATATTTTCATTGGGGCGAGACATACTTACTCAAGCACATTGGAAAGACTTAACCCCAACCTTTACCTATCTCTCTTCCTAACACCAGTCAGTCATGGTAGCATATACATAGATCTTCATGTTATCTTTGTGAAAAATTGACTTTTGTGTTAAGACCTTGATAATTATGGCCTGGCATATCCTGGTCATCTACATATGAACATGAATCAATATTGCAGAATAGAAATAAGTCCTTAATGAACAGTGATGCATCAGCAAAACCACCACTCAGTTTGGCACAGTGGGCTTTGGGTCCCTCTCTAGGCAGTGTGCGGTGAAGCTCACATTGTCACTGTTTGTGCTACAGTAATTTTACTCTGTTGAGAAATGACTGTATTCTTCAGTTAGTGCTGCTAATCTACCACAACTGACCAAAATCCAGCATAAAAAGAACAAAGTTTATACAATTGTCAAAATGCAGTCTTGTTAAAAATGACACATAACATTCTCAATGTAAATGCACACATGTTGAGAGAAAGAATGGCACACCTTTCGACTCCATTTAATTTCCATCGATGCTTTCTGGACATCAGCAGTCCACCACCCCAGGCTCCCTTAAAAATAAATATATTTATTTAAGCTCTTAAAAAATACTTTTATCTTATTTTATTTGCTGTATTTCTTACTTTGTAAAAATGTTTCCTCTCAACAAAAATGTTCAGATTAGTAAAACAAAAATTTATTCTAGGGGGTTCCCGTGTGGAATGCAGGATGTGCCCTATAGCCTGGAGATCGCATGTTCGAATCCAGGCTATGTCATTGCCGACCGTGACCGGGGGTTCCTAGGGGGCGGCGCACAATTGGCCGAGCGCCGCCCGGGTAGGGAGGGCTTAGGTCGGCAGGGCAATCCACAGTTCACCACGCACCAGCGACCCCTGTGACTGATAGGGCGCCTGCAGGAACACGTTTCAGAGGACGTGTGTTTCAGAAGACGTGTGTTTCAGCCTCCGTTTCCTGAGTGGCCGGGGGGTTGCAGCGGTGAACCGGGATAAAAAAATAATAATAACTGGGCATTCCAAATTGGGGAGAAAACCGGGGTAAAAAAAACCCATTGGCGACGACTACATTTAAAAAAAAAAAAGAAAATGTATTCTATAGCAAGAACAGTGAATAAAACCCCGTTTGAACATGTTTTCTTTTTGTGGTGATTTTCTGTTATTTTTCTTTGTTTAGAGTCTGTTTATTTGATCCTTACACAAGCTGAATATTAACCTAAGGGTTACTATGTGCACCTGAATACAATGTTAGCCATTGTGTATTATATTTAAAAGCGTATTTAGCTTGGCCCCATGTGATTTACTTTATGGTAACTAATTTAAATAACTATGGCTTATTATCTTAAAATGCTGGCTGTGCCTCTAATACAATGCCATTTAGTTTATTACTTACAATTCAAATTGTACTGTAATTGCATTCCTTTCAAAGTGCACCCCAGCTCTACCCTTATAAAATCTTTACAGCAAACAGTATCACATTAGTTGAACTCCCCTTTTTCGACATAGTTAAAACTCCATTCAAATGCCTGTTGAAAACAATATTGGTTTAATTAAACATTACACTGAAAATTCTAAGCAGTGGTAATGGTCATCCAGAATAAAAATATAACCTGCAACGGTGATAGCTGTGTGGTTATTCAATATCACAGATCACACTTACATCAACATGCATCCAGACTTTGTGTTTCTTGCACACATCTGCGATGGCAATGAGTGGATCAAACGCTCCATACACTGTAGTGCCAGCTGTAGCACTTACAAAGAACGGCACATAGCCCTGTAAAATCAAACACATGTACTTATGCAACACAAATAGGGTTCATTAGGAGATTCATTGTTTTGGGGGGTAGAACAGATATCAATTAGTTTTCATAGGCTAAACAGAGAAGAACTGGACAAGCATACAATCATATCCTAGAAGCTGAGCACAGTATGCTGTACATTGGACCCCAGATGTAGTCATGCCTTGATTTATTATTAATTCTAGTTATAAGTATTTGTTTTAATATTTTGAATGCTTAAAACACTGTTATACAGTCTTGCAGCCTTTTCTTGTTATCCACTGTATATTATTAAAGAATATAGTGCCCTATTCACAGTTTTAAGGAATGTTTCTAGTTTCTGTAAACAGTTCCTTGAAAAATAACTAATACATTCATACAGATTTCATGAGCTGTAAATGATTCAATAAATCAAAATGGGGTTTTAAAAAGAATTGCTTAACAAAATATCCTTAAAACAGTCCTTAAGGTTTTGTGAATAGGGCTCATTATCCTTTACAAATACAAGGTGAAATGGCACACCATATATCTCAATTTCTGTTACACACAGTACTATCACAAATCAATAAATTACTTGGTTTGATGGCAGGACAATGGGAATAAATGAAGATTTGAATACATATTTTAGGGGGCAAAGGAGCCATACAGTGCCAGTTGTGACATGGACTTAAATGGGGTCTTGTGGAGGTCATACAAGGGCTTAGATAAAAGAAGTAGAAACATCTGCCATCATATAGTACAGCATATATGGCTTGACTATGCATTTTAACAATGGCGAAGTTACCTTCTGTTTGGCTTCAATTATTCTTCGTTCAAGGTCTGACGGTATCATTTTACCTCTGGAGAAGGAAACTGAATTGTATTATTTGTATGTTTTAGCTGTCACAATTACATCAGTCAAGTTAAAACAGTCCGCCTTGTTATAGATTACTATCCAGGTGTACCTGTCATCGACCTTGACCAAAATAACACTGTCCGTGCCAATTCCTAAAGCTGCTGCCCCCTTCTTAATGGAAAAGTGACTCTAGAGAAAAACAAAAAACAGTTAGAAACAGCATGTTCTGTGAAGTCCCAGAAGCAAACAATAACATTGCATTAGGATTCCACCTAACTTTACATGCATCTTATTTGCTGGCCATAGAAAGCTAGGTGGCTCATGCTTTTTTTACATAGCACATGCACCACATGGTGGCAACATTTTGTAATCACACCCTGTGTTGCAAAAACCTTAGACATACTAAATTATATAATAAGTAAAGAAACACTAAATGTGTTGTACTCAGTTTCCTAAGGGAACCACAATGTATCCTATCTTTTGTCTAGCAGTTAATCAGCTGTATGAGGGTAAGCATGAATGTACATTTGGATTAGCGCTCTTAAATCATAGCATTTTGTGTTATTTGACACTGCGATATACAGGAAATTGGCAAAAGCATAGTAAAGTGTTGTCAAGCATGCGAGAGGAACAAACAAGCAGGCACCATGTTCACATTGCCTAATTTCATTTTAAAGACTGTTAAAGTGTAAGCCTGCCAATCGCACAGTCACATTGTGGATTAATTCTATAAGAATACTATTCTAATACATTTAGGCCTATAACAGATACGTGGAGGACAGCTCTGCTAAATTAATATGAGCAGCTGAATCCGAGATTTGACAAGGTGCCGAAATCCAGTGACTCTTCATGTGATGAAGCATTTGGGCACCCAAGAAATGACAGTAGCCATCCAAAGTGTGGAAAATCAATCTACAAAACAGTGGAATAATTTCTAAAAATAAAATTCACATGACCTAGTCTAAAGAAACATCTCATGCATTTTGTGGATTACAGATTTTCTCTCTCTTTTCTTGGCAGCCTTTCATAAAAACACATAATCTAAAGCCACAGAAATGACGTACATGTTCAGATGTGAAGGCAACCAGCCTTGGAACAGCTGACATTCCCTTCTCCTTCACTTCAGGGAACATCTTGTATCGGGCCACCAGCATTGCATACATATTAGATATCGCTCCACCTGAAGCACAGTTCAACAACACATGCATCTTTAATCTTCAGCATTGCTCACATTCATTTTTGTACCACATCGGAATCATAGAACTGCAAGGCAACATGACAAGTGGCTCCTCTCCAGCACTTGGAAATGTTGTGGTACAACTCAAAAGGGTTCTGCTGAGTCACACGTGGAGTCAAATAGGCAAAACATCACCTGAAACCATCAGTCATTAAAATCTCCTTGGATACTAGTTGTTGGTATTATCTGGTAAACAAGGCTGTGCTGAAGTCAGCTTTTTGTTTGTGCTACTTCTGATTCTCCTTTGTCAGTTCCACTCTTAACAAAACATGAGGCTGATGTTACCCAGGATGCAACATTCCACCCACGTCTTCCACATACTGTGTAACATGAACACTACAACTGAGTATCTATCATATTATATACATTTATGATATTAATATTAAAATATATCATAAATATAGCATTTTTTAAAATATGCCTTTCAGTAGTTGCAACAAAAAGGGGTGGGTGGGTAAATTGACATTTACAAAAAAACGGGACTCCCGAACAGAAGTGAGGCTGTTAAAAGTGTAAATTCTCTTTATAAATCCTACATTCTTCCAATAGGAAACGTTGATAACATTACTACTATAGTTGTCTATTATTGCACTAATATTGTATCCTGATTTATCTGTCCTGGGAAGGCATATTGAAATCCCAAGACACCTCCCTCAAAACCGGGACGATCCAGGGAAAACAGTACTCTTTAACTTAACAATTATCTGCTCCTAAATCAAAGTGACCTTGAAGGTTCAAATACCTGGTGAGAATATTCCGTCTCCATTGCCGTCTGGCCAGCCAATCATCTCCCTCATTTTCTTTAGAGTGACATATTCCATCAGGACAAACACTGGGGCAATCTCATAGGTGAACCTAAAAGTACATATTTAAATTGAGAGAGTGGCGAGGTGTTTAACAGAGTTGTCTACAGTCCTTGGTTTGCGCAGTCTGGGATGTACTCCCACATCTGAAAACAACCCTGGGTAAAAGTACACAGCCTAAAGTCAAAGAGCAAGAGTGCTTTTCTCCTAAATAGGGGAAAAGCAAGCTAAGTGAACTAATTCACTAGGAAATGAAATATAGGAATTACATGTTTGTAACAGGAGAGGGCTAGGCTTAATTTGAGCTCATAACTCAAAATGTACCCCATCTTACACCCAGCAGTATAATGACAGCAGAGCATACCTACTACCAGCGTTACAGGGTTACATCTCAAATGTTTTTTTAATATATACTGTAGTTACACAAGCCTTTCTGGTCAATTCAAGAGTGTTGGGTGAATAGTCCCAGCCAATTTTTTCTTTAGACCTGTCATAGACTGGAAAATTGGCCTGTTGCTAGGATACCCCTGATGTTTCAGGTATTAGAAAAAAACTTCTATATCTGGAAGACCCCCTGTGGAGAAAAGTGGAAACTATTGGGCCCAGTTATTGTTCTGTGTGCAGCAGTGCAAAAATCTGCTTCATTTTTTTTGTTATAAAATTATTTAGAAACAGCTGTTGTTTCTTGCTTGTTTTTGATAGTGAGATGACAGACTCAGAATGGCTTTAATGCCTGTACCATGGGAACAATGTTATGGAAATTATGACTAGAGTATGAACCTTAATTATCGAGGTTAACTAAAGGACACATCGAGTGTACAAGGAGAGCGTACAGTTTACTGACTGGTTACTATAATTATGTGTCATATAATATCCAGAATACAATGCAAAATGACTGGGGGTGGGGTATTTATTTCCCATCATTCTCAAATATCTTAGTAAATAGATTTTAATGATCAAGCTGTGTCAAAAGTACAGAAGCAACCCAAATATGGGACATTGTTTCTCCCATGACTGTGATTCACCATTGTAGAAACTTGGTCTAGTGTAACAGCTCACTTTGAACATGAATCAAATGGTCCAGAACCTGTATTGCAGCTTGTGCAATTTAAGAGCTGGACCAATGGACCAATTAATATACCAGCCATTGTCAGGAGAAGACAAAAGACAATGTCATCCACTATTTTATTGGCAGTAACATACCAGAAGTGCGTGGCTGATTTTAGGGGTGAACAATCATGATAGCCCCCGTAGTTCATGCACTAGTTTCCGGTCTGGTCTACTGAGGAATTCCTGGCCAGCTGGGAGTGTTTTGTGAACTTGCGTAATGGATTGGAGGGGGGGCTTACGAAATGATTCCCTGTGTTCCAGCCTGCCGGGTTAGCACATGTGACGGATGGTTTCTATTGGCTGGCCCACATCAGTAATTAAGGGGTGAACATCAGAGGAGTTCAATTGAGGAGCCAGGTGGAAGGCAGGCAGGTTGTGAAGAGGATCAGTGTACTGCCTCTAGTCTTGAGCTCCATTGTGTGCTCTGCTCAGAAGAAAGTGTCGAGGTCTTGGCTTGAGCTCTAGTGCCTGAGAATATTTTCCATGTTTAGTTAATAAAAGCACACAAGGCGTGCACTCCACTGTGGGTGGGATTTGGTCATTAACAGTAATATATATTACTGGATACATTGCAGGAGATTCTAATTTTATGTCCAAACCCTATATGTGGTAAAACCATTCTTAAGTTTTACAAAAAAAAAACCCCAACATTTTAGCATTGTTCCTTTTTTTTAGCATTGTCACGTACTTTGCTTCTTAAAGAGGGCATATTGCTGAAGAAATGCATATAGCAGGTCATAACAAATCAGCATCCAGGACGGCACAGTCTCGTACTCACATATTAGTATTAGCAGTAGAGGTCAGCCAGTCGGCTGCTAAACCAACCATATCTAATCCTGTAGAAAGCTGATTGAAGTACCTGGGGTGGCCTATAAATAGAAAAAAATATATATTATTGACTTGATTATAAGAAGTGAATTGCAGTGCACATGGTGTACAAGGCTGTCCAGATTTGGCTGTAGATCAAATATCATTGTAGTGGTTTAATTAATGTCAAGAAGTACTGTTCTTTTTGGGTAAGCAAAATGCACATGTAATTCTAGCTTATCATGTTAAACATGGAAAAATTAAAAAACAAAATGCATCCCTTCTACTGTATCTGTTTCCATTTTCATATAAACATATTTAGAACATAAGAACATAAGAAAGTTTACAAACGAGAGGAGGCCATTCCATTTGGTTGTTAGTAGCTTATTGATCCCAGAATCTCATCAAGCAGCTTCTTGAAGGATCCCAGGGTGTCAGCTTCAACAACATTACTAGGGAGTTGGTTCCAGACTCCCACAATTCTCTGTGTAAAAAAGTGCCTCCTATTTTCTGTTCTGAATGCCCCTTTATCTAATCTCCATTTGTGACCCCTGGTCCTTGTTTCTTTTTTCAGGTCGGAAAAGCCCCCTGGGTCGACATTGTCAATACCTTTTAGAATTCTGAATGCTTGAATCAGATCACTGCGTAGTCTTCTTTGTTCAAGACTGAATAGATTCAATTCTTGTAGCCTGTCTGCATACAACATGCCTTTTAAACTCAGGATAATTCTGGTCACTCTTCTTTGCAGTCTTTCTAGAGCAGCAATATCCTTTTTGTAACAAAGTGACCAGAACTGAACACAATATTCTAGATGAGGTCTTACTAATGCATTGTAAAGTTTTAACATTACTTCCCTTGATTTAAATTCAACACTTTTCACAATATATCCGAGCATTTTGTTGGCCTTTTTTATAGCTTCCCCACATTGTATAGGTGAAGACATTTCTGAGTCAACATAAACTCCTAGGTCTTTTTCAATTTCAGTATCTCCCATATGATATTTACAATGCACATTTTTATTGCCTGTGTGCAGTACCTTACACTTTTCTCTATTAAATGTCATTTGCCATGTGTCTGCCCCGTTCTGAATGCTGTATAGATCATTTTTGAATGACCTTTGCTGTTGCAACAGTGTTTGCCACTCCTCCTATTTTTGTGTCTTCTGCAAATTTAACAAGTTTGCTTACTATATCAGAATCTAAGTCATTAATGTAGATTAGGAAGAGCAGATGTAGAGTGGGTACTCCACTGGTTACCTCGCTCCATTTTGAGGTTTCTCCTCTAATCAGTACTTTCTGTTTTCTACATGTTAACCACTCCCTAAACCATTTGCATGCATTTCATTGAATCCCTACTGCATTCAGTTTGAGGATTATGCGATCTTTTATGTGGGACTTTGTCAAAAGCTTTCTGGAAATCTAAATGAACCATGTCATATGCTTTGCAATTATCCATTGTCGATGTTGCATCCTCCAAAATATCAAGCTGGTTATTTAGACATGATCTCCCTTTCCTATAACCATGCTGACTGTCTCCCAGGATACTGTTACCATGTAGGTAATTTTTCATTTTGGATCTTATTATAGTCTCCATAAGTTTACATATTATATAAGTCAGGCTTATTGGTTTGTAGTTACCTGGTTCGGTTTTGTCTCCCTTTTTGTGGATCGGTATTACGTTTGCAATTCTCCAGTCTGTCGGTACAACCTCTGTCTCAAGAGACTGTTGCATGATCTTGGTTAGCAGTTTGTAAATAACTTATTTCATTTATTTGAGTACTATTGGGAGGATCTCATCCGACCCAAGGGATTTGTTTATTTTAAGAGCTCCTAGTCCCTTTAACACTTCTGCATCTGTTATGCTAAAGTTATTTAAAACTGGATATGAACAGGTCGACATGTGGGGCATTTTGTCTGTGTCCTCCTTTGTAAAAACCTGTGAAAAGTAATCATTTAATATATTTGCTATTTTTTTCTCTTCATCTATGATTTTGCCATTTGTATCACTCAGACATTTTACCTCCTCCTTGAATTTTCTCTTGCTGTTATGATATTGGAAAAGCTTTTTGGAATTGGTTTTAGCCCTCTTGGTAATGTTCATTTCTATCTCTCTCTTGACCTTTCTAACTTCCCTTTTGACTTGTGTTTGCAGTTCCAAGTATTCTTTCTGTGTACTTTGTTCTTGGTCCCTTTTAAACGTTCTGTAAAGTTTTTCTCTGAATATATTTTTTAATTGATTTATTAAACCATTTTGGCCATTTTGTTTTAGATTTTGATTTGTCTACTTTTGGGATGTAATTGTTTTTGCCTCTAGTACTACATTTTTAAAAAACAGCCATCCCTTTTCTGTCGATGTTTTCTCTATTTTACTCCAATCTACTTCTTGTAGTCTCTGCTTCATTCCCTCATATTTGGCCTTTTTAAAATTGTAAACTTTAACTTTAGTCGTTACTTTTGTGATGATTATGATGTAATCCAGTTGAATTGGATTACATCATAAAGTCTGATATAAAGCCGCTTAGACAACCTTACATGCTGTGGCTGCTCTAGCCCATCTACAGTGACGTACTGGCACAGAACAAGCCATGGGGAACACAGTGAATGCAATAACAATAAGGCCCATAGAGGGCGCTTTTGGAACCTCCATCACGTGATTATTTACCATAAATAATGTCACCTAGATACAGCACATCTTGTGGGCAAGCAACCAGTTAGACACTCTTAACAAGCCGCTGCCTCACATCTGAGGGATGGTTAGCTTTTAGGCATGTTATGCAGCTCCAGCGCTGGCAATACAATACCCTTCACTTTAAATATGCAAAATAAAAACAGAACCCTGTTAGTATCTGTGTGTTCCACCATGTACCACCATTAAATCTTAAACAGATAGCTATAGGTGTATTCAATCTGTA
This sequence comes from Acipenser ruthenus, assembly GCF_902713425.1. Classification (NCBI taxonomy): domain Eukaryota; kingdom Metazoa; phylum Chordata; class Actinopteri; order Acipenseriformes; family Acipenseridae; genus Acipenser; species Acipenser ruthenus. Next base: position 100,145,774 of record NC_081191.1, read on the forward strand.
TGTTTCAGTACATGTGCAATGGCCATCTGATAGTCATTTTGCACCTCATGGGCCTCATATAGGTAGGATAACAAATGTGCACTGTTTGGATGCAGTCAGTGTTATAAAAATATAGGTAAAAATAAAACATCAGATACGGAACAGAGAATTTACTATTAATAACAGTGATGTAATTACTATACTATTAGATTTGGTTTAAGTAAATACTACTACTACTACTACTACTACTACTACTACTACTACTACTACTACTACTAATAATAATAATAATAATAATAATAATGGTAGAAGTAGTTTGTTGTAGTAATAGTAGTAGTAGTATTTAATTGCAAATAGGCCAGTATTATTTTTTATGTAGGCTTGCTACTATTCGACTATTTTATTGTTTTTGCCAAATCAACGATTAATATTGACATTTATTTTAGAAAGAATTGACCGTTTTTTTCTATCTTTATTTTTCAATTTAAGCAGAGAATGGGTGAAATCGACCTTTATGCTTTTAAAAAAAACACAGACTTTTTATGCAATTGCGAAACGTCTCATTTAGCGAACCCCCTTTATCATATTTACGGCTTCTAATTTTCGTTTTTTTTTCAACATGCAACAAAACCATGGTTACCAACATTGTAATAGAAATAATGTTTGGTGGAGCTATACCTTGTAAAGATAAAGATCCCACACTAATTAAAAAATGTTCTCAAATAAACCGTAGAAAACGCAGCATACACAGAGTTTTATAGCATAAATTCATGAGTAAAAATATGCACAGAACAACACATTAGATAGAAGAACAGAACTAACTTGCACTTATTATTTGGAGTCTGAGCTCCCCCTCTCCTGCTTCAGCACAGCTGGACACAGAGTCACAGGCAAGGCAGACAGGCCGTGGAGACTTCAGCCGTCGGTCAGGGTATTGTGCACAATATTCTTTAAGTGTTTTTCTCTTGCGCCCCATTTTCAAATCAAACCAGTAACTGTCACTGTATACCTATAGCAAAAGCTTACCTACACCTTAACCCGCTAATTTCAAAGTAGGTGCTTTGAATGACAGGCGCTGTAGCTGGCAAATGAAAGTGCACAGTCGGTGCACTTCTTGATGATTGACAGTCATTTAAACAAATGAGAGCATTCTAGCGCTGCTTCAGTGCTTCAACGATGTCAGAACACGGTGAAAGTGACAGTGACAGCGAAACTATAGTACTAACACACAACAGAGATGACTGACAGCGACCCCTAGCCATTCAGAGCGGAACAGAGACGGGACAGACAGTAAGTATAAAAACTACACAAACTAGAGATGATTTCTAAATGATTATTTTTGGTAAGAAAATAAAAAAGCGAGTGGTTTTACCAACGTTTATCCTATATAAATTTATTTCAGTCAAATTCATATTTTTGGGGAATTCGATGTTTAACGAGCTTTACTGATTAATATTGAAAAGTAGCAAATCTAATTATATATTTAGTAGATAAAACATTATGATAGTATTGCAGTACAATAATAAGTTTAACTTCTGAATCTACAGATACACCACAGACTACTTAATTCACTCTTTCTATATTCAATTACATAAATCTACTTCATTAAAGGCGCCCTTTTGAAAACCAATGCCTGCATCCCAAAAAAAGTCAAATTACTCTATCTAAATGATGCATTTGTGAATAGCTGTCTTGACTGTATTTTGAATGTAATACATACCTGTTTTAATAGCATATTTCATTGTTGATCTGCAGTTCAATAAAATGTCATCCAGGGTTTCTGGCTCATCAGTAAGTTCCCAATTGTTAGCTTGAAGTAATTCATTTGGGTAGTGGAAATCAATGACTTTTGTAGACCTGTCAAACGTGTTCACTATATATGAAAGTAAAATGTCCATAACTTCTTGTAGAAAGGCCATTGTTGCTGTATCTCCATCGCTTGCAGGCAGGAGGTCTGTAAAGCAAAATAGATGGACATATACAGTAACTGTATTCCTTTGTATCCATCATTAAACAAAGGGTGTGAGCGCAGCATCTTTCATATGATTAGACAGGGTACAAATACAAACACACTACAATTAAATATCTAATCTCTCTCTCATATATATATATATATATATATATATATATATATTCCCAGAACAAATAGTAAACCTTGCAGTTATATCTGAAACATCTGAATTAGGTAATAGGTTATATCAAACAACATTAAAAAAAGGATACTGTGCTGGAGATATGGCAGTAAATCTTAATTGATTAACTTCAATTTAAAGTTTAAACATACATTATATATATATATATATATATATATATATATATATATATATATATATATATATATATATATATATAATATAAGAATTATCAATACAATAAACTACATTCAGAAACCGTTGTTATATTAGGCTCGCGCTTACTCGTCACCTGTGTGGAACGTGTCCTGATAACCAATTAAAAAAATACACACAACGAATCACAAAATAGAAATGACAATAAAAATACAGCAATTACATCTTCAATTTGAATTATTAGAACTGCTTGCTATTTACACTGTAATTGAAGTTTACCACCCCTTTCCCATGCTTATAATATTTACTGTACCGTGGCTAACGGTGTGCAGTGACTTACCATAAGTAATTGTGCTTACCGTGCTATCACAATATGTTTGCTGTGCTTTACTAGACTATACTGTAGTTGTGTATGTGCATTCAAGTATCGGATCTATGATCCTTGTGTTGATTTATACGAAATGTTTTATTTTGTTTGTTTTTTTTGGTTAGAATAAAGCACCTTTATTTTCGGCAAGCCCTTACCAAACTCAAACACAGGTCATACTGTTTTTAGGTAAAATTCCACCCAATAAAACAATATGAATTTGCTATTAAGCAAGCAGGCAGAGGCTTGGATTTAAACAACGAGGTTTCCCTTTGATGCTCAGTGTTTAATAAGCCTTACCTGTTGAATACAGGACGGAGAAATCAATATTATTTTTGGAACAGGTACAAAGCTCCTTACAGCTGCAGGTCTCTAAAGTCGATCCTTCTTGTTTAGCGGCGAGATTCGCTGCTTTTTCACCTTCTCCAGTAGAAAGAAGTGCTGTCATATTTGGGAAATGAAATGAGACTAAATGAATCAACATTTAGGCTGTAGAATAATATTATGCACGTTGCTTATAAGCTACTTTTGTTGGCATTTTGCATTTATGAAATAAAACACATCTTGTACATTATTTGGTCATCTAGATTTTATTATTATTATTATTATTATTATTATTATTATTATTATTATTATTATTATTATTATTATTATTATTATTATTTTAAGAATAACTTAACCCACCACACAGTTTTGATCCGATTCCTCCAGTGAATTTTTGTGCAGCTTGACACCAGGCTCTTGCTGCAAAAACACAATGAAAATTTAACTTGTAAGGACTACCCTTGGGACATAATAATGTGAAGGTTGCTGTTTATTCCCATCGCTGTGTGTATTAATTAACGTGCATTTACATTTACATGGATAATGTGGTTTGAAATTGGCATGATGTTAATTCATTGCCAGTTATAATCATTCACAAGTTGTATATTCATTTAAAAAGAGTATCTGATTAATGAAACGTCTGAAAAAAAAACTATGTACAATCTCTTTAAACAAATTCTACTATGCAACACATTTAGGCTTACAGTGTTTAATTGTGACCTTGGGAGTAAATTCGTTTTTATTTTCTTTCTCTAAATGCTTACTGCTCACAGCACACGCAACACGTAATACTTGTAGAGGTCTTACATATTCAAGGTTTATTATGTTCACATTCACTTACGTGTGCCGGGGTTTTGGTTGCTGTTATTCCCCTCATTTTCGGCTGCAAAAGACCAAAATCTTGGCGATGCCATTTAAAATGAAAGTTGCTTAAAAGATCACAGATCTATTGCCCATCCGGATTGAAAATATCAAGAAAAATACACAAAAATGAGACGAAATAGAGGGAGCTGTTCAAAAGACTGGTGCTGATCTGGTCCTGACTTCTTTCTTCCTGATCAGGAAGCTGCCCAAATGACACAGTTGACATACAGAAGACGTGGCACGCTCAACAAACGCTCGAAGCCTTTTCTCGGATCACAATATTTTCCACAGGTATGAACCAGATGAAACACGAAGCTGGCGCAGTGGTTTTGCTGCTGTTCTGCAGCTCCCGAGAGTGCGGATTATATCAAAGCCAGTGCGCCGCGCTATTTAGGTAAAGGGCGATACTCACACAATATCATAGGCGAACCTTGCAGGAGTATCACAAACATCTGGCAGGTGACAATTTCCTTCAGACTCACATTGATTGGTGCATTTGCCGTTAAGTGCATGCATCAGAGACACGTGCATATATCCAAAAGAAAGAGCAAACGCTTGTGTTTCTTAAAAAAAAGTGCACTGATCTTACAACTGCAGATCATACACTGTTTTTTAACTGTGTATGTACTTTTTTTTATCGGACGGCAAATGCTATCTCATTATTCACCATGAAATTCCTGAGGGAGTTATTGTATTATTACATTTGGTGACTAATGCTAAGGTCAAGACAGTGTAGAAGACGATAGTTTTGTCACTAAACTTCCAGCGTGAATCATCGGATGACAGATGTGCCTGAATCTTTATCACTATATCTCCTTTGCTTATTTATGTGACTAGTAGAACAACATACAGTACTACAGCGGCAAAAGGTTATTTTTTAATGAGCTTTTTGTTTAGCAGTTCAAAAAATGCATTCAGCTCTACACTATGTTTCCCTGCAACTTCAGCAACTGCCTCCCTCCCTCCAGTAGAAAACGACTTGACAGCACTGACATCATTAGTAATAACACGTAGTTCCCTTTGTGCGGAATCAAACCGAGTGCCCGATGAAGCGTGGCATTCACGTCTGCAGTCCATTTATTCTGGTGGCTCGTGATTCTCCCCTTCAGGCACTTCTGAAATTCCACTGTCAGTCTCTGTGCAAACGTCATGCATCTCGGTCACGAAATAAGAAGGAAATAGGATGTAGGGCAATATCTCAGCATTGACTTCCTTACCCTCAGGTTTTAGTTTTGTTCGCACAGGAAATGTAATTCTTACTGACCTTTGTAGATCTGTAAAAACATAAAATTAGTTTTCCATGGGAGTCAAAAATATTGTTTTATAATATGTGGACAAAAAAAACCACGTTTTGTTATTTTTCTGCTTCCTGGACTCTGACAAGGAACTGTATGATGTGTTACCTTTACTGTGAATGACATCTGGCATATGCGAATTGCACTGTTGCTTATATGAATGCAAAATGTACATTTGGGAAGTGCGCGTTTTCTTTTCCTTTAGATGTATTCGTTGCAGTTCTGCATGGCAGAGTGAAAATGACACCGTAGCAAATTTAGGTACTCCAGTTGTGCGTGGTTATACAAAAACATTGCCACAGTTTCCGGTGACTCCAACAGAGCGAGCATTGCGCGCAGTTAAGCACCGTCATCCCTCACACAAGCCCAGGCTACGAAGGGACAGTAATGACTTTAACTCGTATTAATGGCTAGCAGCACATCATCCGCTCACTCATATACATAGTAGATATTAGTCAGTGGGTTCCAGTCATATTTTTCAGAATCGTGGAATATCTTGAAACAGCTCATCAGTATCAGTAACTAACCCATTAACAAATTGTATACAGAGCTGTTTGAATCCTGTGGTTTATGTTGCTATGGACCGTGCTAAATGTCCAACATCAGATCCTTGTCTGAAGAGCTGTATATTGCAAACCGTATTGACGAAAACATGATCTAACTGTTAAACTGTTTAACTCAAGAATTTCTGTTTTGACACCTCGATCAAAATCTGACCAAAATGTAAGAAAACCTTATTCTTTATAGATAAAGCAAAAATAACCAGCGTTTTGTAGCGCTTCTTCCAAGGTTGAAATAATGCATCACATATATGTTTCTAACTAAAAGGCTTGTCTTCAGTATTTTATTTACTAGTATTTATGTTGTCCAGATTTCGCTTACATGCTAGTGTAACAGTAGTGTTGTGTGAAACTTCTGCATTGTGGTTTAGACGCTCGCTTGCGGTGCACGGCGTCGCCGGTTCGCGCCCCGCCTCCTCCTGTTTACACTTATAGTCATACAAAGTTGTACCGATGTTTTGGGAAACACAATGTATAAAAACTTTAATCCTTCCTTTCAATATCTCGCTAGTTGTTTTGAAGTTCAACACCTGAGGCTTGAGCAATCGCTGCGAGTTGGTGGTATGGCTGTTCCGTTTCTGGATTCGCAGAGGAGGTAAGAGGTGAGGTCCCCTGACCTCTGGAACTGTTTCCTTTTGGTTAAATTGAGATCGCTTCTTTAATTAAACTTAACTTATCAACATACTGTTAGATGGGGAATAATACATTATTATTTAGTATTTTTATTAATAAGAAATTACTTCAATAAACAGGCCATAATATGAAATACTGTGTTTCTTAGTATTGCAGATATTACATAGTCAGTTACAGGGCCTCCAGTAAGAACATTGTGGTTCTTATTAGGCTTATTTTTTTATTCTTTTTTTATATAATTGTTTTCATATGACAAAATAAATCATTTTAAGCATAAACTTGGAATAATATCCACATACCTATCTATCTATCTATCTATCTATCTATCTATCTATATATATACAGCTCTGGAAAAAATTAAGAGACCACTGCAAAATTATCAGTTTCTCTGGTTTTACTATTTATAGGTATGTGTTTGGGTAAAATGAACATTTTTGTTTTATTCTATAAACTACTGACAACATTTCTCCCAAATTCCAAATAAAAATATTGTCATTTAGAGCATTTATTTGCAGAAAATGACAACTGGTCAAAATAACAAAAAAGATGCAGTGTTGTCAGACCTCGAATAATGCAAAGAAAATAAGTTCATATTCATTTTTAAACAACACAATACTAATGTTTTAACTTAGGAAGAGTTCAGAAATCAATATTTGGTGGAATAACCCTGATTTTCAAGCACAGCTTTCATGCGTCTTGGCATGCTCTCCACCAGTTTTTCACATTGATGTTGGGTGACTTTATGCCACTCCTGGCGCAAAAATTCAAGCAGTTCGACTTTGTTTGATGGCTTGTGACCATCCATCTTCCTCTTGATCACATTCCAGAGGTTTTCAATGGGGTTCAGGTCTGGAGATTGGGCTGGCCATGACAGGGTCTTGATCTGGTGGTCCTCCATCCACACCTTGATTGACCTGGCTGTGTGGCATGGAGCATTGTCCTGCTGGAAAAACCAATCCTCAGAGTTGGGGAACATTGTCAGAGCAGAAGGAAGCAAGTTTTCTTCCAGGACAACCTTGTACTTGGCTTGATTCATGCCAAAGCTGCCCGATTCCAGCCTTGCTGAAGCACCCCCAGATCATCACCGATCCTCCACCACATTTCACAGTGGGTGCGAGACACTGTGGCTTGTAGGCCTCTCCAGGTCTCCGTCTAACCATTAGACGACCAGGTGTTGGGCAAAGCTGAAAATTGGAATCATCTGGGGGTGCTTCAGCAAGGCTGGAATCGGGCAGATTTGTCTTTGTGAAGAACGCATGAATCAAGCCAAGTACAAGGTTGTCCTGGAAGAAAACTTGCTTCCTTCTGCTCTGACAATGTTCCCCAACTCTGAGGACTGGTTTTTCCAGCAGGACAATGCTCCATGCCACACAGCCAGGTCAATCAAGGCGTGGATGGAGGACCACCAGATCAAGACCCTGTCATGGCCAGCCCAATCTCCAGACCTGAACCCCATTGAAAACCTCTGGAATGTGATCAAGAGGAAGATGGATGGTCACAAGCCATCAAACAAAGCCGAGCTGCTTGAATTTTTGCGCCAGGAGTGGCATAAAGTCACCCAACATCAATGTGAAAGACTGGTGGAGAGCATGCCAAGATGCATGAAAGCTGTGCTTGAAAATCAGGGTTATTCCACCAAATATTGATTTCTGAACTCTTCCTAAGTTAAAACATTAGTATTGTGTTGTTTAAAAATGAATATGAACTTATTTTCTTTGCATTATTCGAGGTCTGACAACACTGCATCTTTTTTGTTATTTTGACCAGTTGTCATTTTCTGCAAATAAATGCTCTAAATGACAATATTTTTATTTGGAATTTGGGAGAAATGTTGTCAGTAGTTTATAGAATAAAACAAAAACGTTCATTTTACCCACACATACCTATAAATAGTAAAACCAGAGAAACTGATAATTTTGCAGTGGTCTCTTAATTTTTTCCAGAGCTGTATATATCTCTATATATAAGAAGTGCCATTTGGAAGTGTAATGCAATCCGGGATATTAAAAGGCTAACAGACTGAAGGGAATCTTTAAAACAACATGAATGGAAAGTGTTTTAACACAAGGTAGGATCTCAGTGTAAACAGAGTGCTCTTTAGCAGCAGATTCCAATATTCGCTTACTTGTAAAAGATGCAATAAAAAAACACAATACTGCAATAAATATTACAAATGATATATTTTAACATGGAAGTCAATAGCAGATCATTAGCCATAACAGTACCTCATTTAAGGTTAGGTTAAGGTATAATACATACTAATGTTTTTATCTTAGACATTTTAAAAATAAAATAAATAACCATTCATTATTTAACTAGTTAAAACATTTTCATTGTTAAAGCATTGCAGCCAGATAACAGATATTGAAATACATTTCCCCAAGAATAACCTTAATATTTGGCTTTTACACAGAAGAAAAATCCACTTACAGTATTAAAAACATAGCATTTTTGCACAGTTAGTTGATATTGAATATGTATACATTTTAAAGCCAAAATAGGAAGATTTTTACCAAAAATACACAGTGCAAAGATTGCTTAAGCTTATGAAAGACTAATGCAAAGCTGACAAAATCTAGAATTGTTTAATGAGTCTGTTTCGTTGAGAAGTTTTGCGGAGCAGTTTCCTGTAGTCGTAGGGATTATCCTCACCCTCCACATTTTCTGTCGAGGGCATTTTTGTAACCGCTTGCCTGGGGATTAAAAAGAAGAAGATTTAAGGTGCTTACACCAGACTAACAAAAAATGAAATGTCTCCATGTTACTTGGAGAATTAACTATTTAACCCTTTAAAAAGGTACAAGGGACATAAGTGTGCCACAAACAAACATGATGCTAACTTTCTTATTTTTGCAATGAGGTGCATGAAACCGACAGGTTGGATCTGGTCATCCAAATAGGTCAGTCTCAAATGTATTTAAAAAAATAAACCGTTTGAACAACCGCTCAATTCCTTGTGTACGTTAAGTGCTTAATAGAAAAAAACTATCCGTTTTATAATCGTTTTAATAGTTTTATTACAGATAGTTTTTATAAATAGAAAATTAGGTTTTCTGGAATGTTATGGTGTAGTTACAATACAATTATAAGCCAACTGCAATATAATTACTATGTAGTTAAAAGCAGGAGAGAATTATTCAAAACAAAATTCACAATCTGCATCATAATGCTTTTACAAAGAAGCCTGGTCCTGATGAATGCAAATTAAATGCCTGGCCAGCTTGCTAGCTCCAGACTGGGGTTATTCAAAGATACAGCTGTCAGCAACAGGTGTCTGTTGCCACCAGTGCTCAAATGAAAATTAATTTTATTTGCGTAAAATGTTTCAAATTCTAAGTCTCTAGATTAGGAAGAACGGTAATGCTTCCATCTAAAATGGAGAAAACCTGTGTCTGCAAAATATTCTTTGTGCAAATGTAATAAACATCTCCACATTATCTATTAAGAATAAGTATCGTAATGCTACATTTAGTGTCTCTTTCCATTTTGGATCAGTAATACTGTATTCCTTTAAATTCATGCTTAGCATGTCGAAATATATGGGGGTCTGATCAGCATTTGTGATCTGTCAACGCTGGTACGGTTTGTTAGAATGGAGCCTAATAATGAGACACTGAAATTGTAAAAGCTTCTCTTCGAATTCCACTGGAAGCTAATGACGCTTCTTTGAAAATGGGTGTATTTCATGGATGATTCCAGATCAGGCAGTGACATCTTTGCTCGTCTTTTCTCTGCAGTCAGTCACGTTGCTGTTTGGGTACTCGGGTATTCACATCTCATGAGGTCGGCACCACATAATCGGGATACTAATATACTGATAATGGGGATTGCTGCTTAAATGGGATCAACTCTGGGAGACGGTTCTTCCCAGTGCTATTTATGTCGTTTATTTGGGACTTCACTTTATTTAATTGGTATACAGTATTTTCAAATGCTGAACGGAGATCACTTTCAGAGCAAGACAGGTTCACCTACCACAGTGCAGCGAGTACATGATTACACTGTGACACCACGTTGAACTCTTGAAGGAGCAGGAGTCTCCTGTGGTTTCTCACGCTGCTTTTGCAAAGAAAGTTGGCGTGTCAACATTGCAGGTGCGATTCATTTTGTTTAGGAATAAAAAAAAAACATTTAATCATAATGTGATGTGATTTCATTCTTTTTCTTTTCATAAAGAATCAAAAAAGTGTGACTAAGGTCGTCTCAACTGCCTCTCGTTTAACTGGGACAGCTGCTTATTCAGGATATTTTTCCTTCTCCCAAGGAGTCCTGATAAAACGGCACTGACTATACACACACCACCATACTAGAATTTAAGAAGCAGGCAATTTGCTAGAAGAAAAAAATGGTTTAAAAAGTGTGTCCTAAATTCAAGGGAATACGATATTTACACTGTTTGAATGATGCCTGACTGCTAGCAACCAACTAAGTGATCAGAATGAGTGGAAATAAGCAGGCAACCTCCCTTCCCAGTATGAAGCCAATCACCTCTTTTCACCCACCAATCCAAAGCAACAAATGATGCCAAGCTATTGAACCTATGAGGGGATGCTCAGGTTGGCTGGTCTCCGTCTGGCCTCATGGGACACCTGACCACTAGGAGTCTTTAAAGCAATTTTTCTCCTTAACCCAAACGCCAATGCAGTGCTTCCTGTGAACCCCTGGGCTAGTTGGTACAGATTCAAACCACGTTTGTGTAAAAGGGTGGAGGGCTGGGCACGAACCGGCGACCCTGCGCACTTGCAAGTGGACGTCTTAACCACAATGCAAAAGAACCGCGTTCCTCTGCGTGAATAGTTTTTTTTTATGGTTTTAAAATCCACGACTATGTTAGTATAGTCTATGTTTGTCTAACCTCCTTTTCATATTTATAATTTGTGCACTGGTGACATCTTTATCTTGTACTGTACATATCAAATGTTTGGAAGCATTTTACACAGGTACTTGTGGAGTTTGATGCACATGTCCTGTGGTTGCTTATTACCTGCCAGACTGTTTGGAGGCTGGATCCTCTGGTTCTGAAGATGGCTTTCTGTCAGGGGAGGGTTCTCTTTCAAAAGAGGGCTTTCTCTCTTTGACCGAACAATTATTGTTCTTTGGGAATGACTGATTGGATGAAAGCTCCTTGTAATAAGGGTCTTCATTATCCAACAATTTCCCTGCACTGTAGAAAGAAAATATATGCAAATTATACAACTGAAGCAGAATCACTAATGACAAAACATATCATTTTAATTTGATGTCAAAAATACATAAAAGAACCACAGAGGTAGGGTGAAGAAAGGTATGAATTGTACTGATAAGATGATTAGGTTATATAAAGTGCGCTCCATCAAGATTTTGAACTCAGCTGCTCAGTAATAGTTATCCAAAAATGTTCTATTTTCTTTCTTCATTCTGTGGGTGGCATACCACGATCCTCCCTTAAAGCCTGTTCTTCTAATGATTCATAATGATACATATTTTCCTCCGATACAGTAAAACAGTTTATTCCCTCTTCATGTATTTCATCCTCTTTCTCTTCACTTTTAGAATATCGCACAGCACCATGCAGAGACCCTTTGCTTTCTGCTGCTTGTGGGTTAGGATATTTATCATTTTCAAATGTATTCTGAAATCTTGCGCAGTAAATCATTTGTTAACTTGTACAGATGTGCATTCCTCTTGAATCGTTCCCGAACAGACATATTTTAGTTTATAAAATGGAAAGTCATGGTTTCTCACATAGGCCTGCATTTTCCAGAATCAGTGTATGATCAATGGTCTCCTTTTGCCATTTTTAAACCAGCTACACTCCTGGTACCTTACTCTACTAGCAGAGCCTGTAGCAGAGTCCAAAGACTCTACAGACATTCCACCTTATCGAATCCAGCAGGGACAGAGTGTCGGGTGAGATGTGGAACCCGGAATGCTTGATCTCTATGTGTGTCTAATGAGTAACATACTTGTAAATTAGACTGATGTGATAGGATTGCTGTAGGTGCATGCATGTGATGGATGCTACCAACTGTATGCATTTGGAAGATCTTAGTGATTAGGTGTGACTCTTAATTCTATTGAACCTTGGAATTATGATATTTGTGGAGATGGTCAGGTCAGGTCGGGTATGCAAATATTTCAAAGGTCTTGGGTCGAGTTCGGATCAGGTTTTAAATTTAGGCCCGAGCTGACCTCTACCGAGGAGGTGTCACTAATGTCACTAGGGAGGGCATCCAAGTTAGACAGACATGACAACTACCACAGACCAGCCATTTGGAGGCTTATTTATGCATTGCATGATCTCAACTCTCGCCTAGGGACATGGTTGAAGCAATTCTAAAATGCATAAGGAACGGTGGGTCAGCAGTAACATTAAAAATGTAATCCTTTTTGTGAAATCCTAGTAACAATAAAGTGCACTGAATGATGCACCAGTGTATGGCTCCTCAGGTCTTATTATTTTGAAATGTAATCAGTGTATAATGCAATGTATTTATTTTACAGAACATCTTTCTTTTCTTATGCAACTTGGCTGTATAACAATAAATGGTACAGTACTAGGAGATTGGCATATCATATTGGCAATAGTTTGTAGTGCAATCGAGAAAAGAACCAGTGAATAAAACAGCATGTCCATAGCATACACTGGAGCAAGTGGTGAAGCAAGTGGTTATTCTTGCTGCTGCAGGTGATGCTGGGCAGACTGCAGCTGAAAGCAGTCAATGCAGCTAGCTCTAGACAGGCGCGGCCAATATACCTTGTAACAGGCAAACTGGATAGGTCAGCCGGCAGGCAGGAATCACACAAACTAAACTTTAGCGCCTGCTTTATAGATTTCACTAATAACTGCCTGTTTAATCACATTCCTCGCATTCTAATGAAGGAAAGCTGTAGTCCAGGACAGACGATTAAACCGGTCTTCAATGAACCCTATCTTCTATCAAGTGAACCAGGATGGTAGGAATACAGCAACAAGGTCTAGTATGTCTCACAGGTATTGTTACGAACTTTCAGTATATAGACATGATACTGACGAGTCATGTATCTGAATAATATGTTCTTGAATGACTATATGTTGAATGAGATCCCACCTGGAACAGCGTACAAACAAAACCATTTCTGTTCCCTATACTTCTGTTGCCACATGCTATTTTCCACTGACCTTGTAATTCTTAGTGATGCATATAAACTACTCCCTCTGCCACGGGCTTTATTAACCTGCTCACATACGATTACCTGCAGTGGCAAGATCTATATCCTTGTCTCTCATACCGGTCTATCAAGCCTCTTTAATAACCCTCCCTACTCCTCCTCCTCTTCTGGAGCTCTCTTTCAATCTGTTCTTTTTGGATCCTTCATCACCTCCCTGCAACTCACCTTGAAGCAGAGACACAGACTTTTCAGGCATGGCAGTGATAAAGCCTAGTCTGACCTACATAAGGCTTATCATTTTCTGTCCTTTAATCTTTAAGCCTCTGAGAGTACAGACACCATCTAAAATCTAGGACTGAAGTCATTGTATTTTATATATTGCTCTTAATTGTACTGTAATTCTTGATATGTATTTTTTGTATACAACTGTAAGTCGCCCTGGGTAAGGGTGTCTGCTAAGAAATAAATAATAATAAGAAGAAGAAAATGGGCAGATAAGTTCTTTGCGGAATTAAACATGCAACATCAAATGGTATGTAAATCAAGGATCTGAGTCATCTAGATCAAGTTTAATCTAATCCTCTGTATGCAATATGCAATGCACTGCCATTATGCACCTGTGATGAGGAGGTTATTAACTAAAATAAAATAAATCGTATAGCTGCTTGTGCAAACAAGGCTGGGTCTTTTGTATAGTGGTTTGTGGAGTAGTTACTCAGCCTCCACTTGTTACATATACGGCAGTGAATAAGATTAGTGGTAAATGTGGTAGGGATCTCTGGGACCGGTGTAGGGTTATGTAGTAATCCTCTTAACTTCTGACATGCTCTTGTACAGTAGGAACTTCAAATGATATATTTTAACAACCTTTAATTAAGCTAGTATTCATTACCGGATGGCAAAAGATCTGAAAAGATAGCCTTGGGTGGCTCTTAGCTTCAATGCAGCTTTAAACAGCTGTTGTTAATACTGTTACACTGTATAACAGCATTATGATCATCAAAATGTGTTCATAGTAATTCTGCAATTAAAACTGGCAAGCTGATAAATCGAGTAAAATCTTTTATAAAATCTGCAGAAATGATAAACCATGCTGCAAAGATACAGAAACTACAGCTATTATTAAATTCATTTTTTCAAACCAGTAGATTGAGGATACACCGTGAATGTGCATGGATTTTTCTGTTTATATAACAAGAAAAATGACTAGAAAAGAAACCTACATTATCCAATTATTTCTTTTATTTGGATTTAGCTTATTTCATATGATACAGCTCACTTTTTTTCCCCCAAAATTCCAGGAGTTACTTGAAGACTATTTTATATAAAAGTATGCTTTGATGAATTAAATAATGTTTGATATTTTTGAAGCTGTTCTAACTTTTGATAAACTACAGTCGAGAAAAGTTTCAGCAAAATCAATGGTGAACTATTTTGTGAAAACAGAATAATACTACTGATACAAACTCATGAGTTAAAGGTTTGTGGGTAGGCCCCATTTGCCCCTATTATTATGCATCATGATAACTCAGGTTAAAGAAACTTATGGACACCTTCCAAGCGATCAGTAATGAGGCACTTTCTGTTTATCCCTGTCTCCTTAAAAGTATGATAGCACAGCTATTTAGCTTCGACTCACTCCCTTATTCCACAAGCTGGAAACTGCCAGCAAAGCAGAAAGGCTTCACTGGTTTTAAATACTTGGAGTGGACTGTAATCATTAAGGGTAGAATTAAATACCAAAACATCGATTACCTTTGCTTCCTTGGCCTCTGTTTATCATCCTGAACCGATCTCTACAAATATAACAAAAAGATTGTGTGTAAGGTTAGATAATACAGCAAGGGAGTCTGTATTGAAGCAAAAGGTCACACACTGGTTTACTGTTTTTATATACATAATGAAAATAAAACTCCATAAACATACAGTAACATCACGTCTCAGACACAACTTGTTCAAAGACGAGAACTTACTGAACATTTCAACTAGACCTTGACTTGCACTGAACACATCTCAATCACAGTAGAATAATCACAGTATTAAAATAAAGACAAAATAGCAACCTCAAACTAAATTGAGGGTGAGGGGGGGATACATCAGCCCAAATATGTAAGGAGGACAATCCATTCTGAATAGTTATATTATGCTTGAGATGTAGTCAATTAAAATTAAAAGCACATAGATGTAGCAGAAGCCATTAAACAGACCATTACATAGAAGCAATTACTGCAAATACCGTATGCAATTGTGTTTGATGTTCCTGAAATAAGTGAAAGGCTTATGGTCTGTATGTTCTTCAGTTTGTCTGATTGATTAGCTACACATGTGCATTGTGAAAATCAATTCATGTCACGCTGATCAGATGGCTTAGGTTGTTGTTGCAGGCTTTGATTAAGAAAGCTGTGGGGGCCACACCATTGGAAAAGCCTTTCAGTAGGACATCAAATTCAAAATGGTCATCTTTAACTACGAAGGGATAAGCAGCTATTTAAAGCTTTACTTACGTGTATTAGATTATAGTAGGTGGAGTCTTCTGGGGTATTCAGTGTTTTTGGTTGCTGGCTCCTTCTAGATGTTCTTGCCTGCTTCTGATCTACTATAAAAGAAGAGAGTTACAGGAAAGGATACTACTGTGCTTCATGAAATCATTGGAACGGGTAACACAGGTGTGGTGACAGAAAACCAAAAAGGTGATAAAGAATGTGTTAAGGTGGAGCTAAATGAACTGGAACTGCAGTCCCGTAACACTGACTTTGAACTTGCATCAGGGGTTACATTTTTCATATCAGTGGATGCTGACGAGTCTGTCTAGATTGTTCTCTGTAGGAACTTTTTGCAGTTCATATGTTGCCTTTATTGTTATCAGGGTTGGGATCAATTCCATTTGCAATTCCCTTTTAATCAATTCCAACACATCATGATCAAAATTGCAAAAAGCAGTATTGTGTTAAAATGAGTGGCAACAAATTACTTAAATTGAAATTACGGTTAGTCAATTAAAATTGGCTTCAAATTAAAGCAGTTGAACAATCACAATAATTATGTCTCTAAAATATAAATTCCAAATACAATTCCTTCGAAGGAATTGGTATTTTAAAAAAGGCATTGACCTCAACCCTGACTGTCATTCATATACAGTACACAGCATGCTCTGGGCCGTTTATAAATTCCTGGGGCAGCACACATCACTAAAGGTGTTACGGTTAAAGTATTCATTTTACCAATATTTAAACTGTATGCTTGATCAAATTACTATCAGAACATCATCCCTGAGCACAAAGCAGAGGGAGGAACTGTTTGCTGTACAAGTAAACATTTTCTGCAAGCACAGATCAGACTGCATATATTTCTCTTTGGATAGAAAAGTGGATGTGATAACTACGATTTATTTTTTAACATAATAGTGTTTTTTCTTATTAGTTACAATTACTTGGGCAGCTGGTCAACTGAGACAACTGCTGATAAAACATTTTCATTTCCCAGTGCCTGTAGTTATTTGCTGGTAAATCAAAGAACCTGTTGGATTCAGAAAGTCACTTCTTGCATATTGTTTTAACAAACTTTCCCATGTGAGAACAAAGCGTAACAGGTACTGGTATAGCAGGCCACCAAGTAGAAGAAGTGAATTACTTTGGAAGAATTCTTAGGACCTAGTATGTATTTGAATAAAAATGTCAAACCAATAACAGCTATAACCATGTACAGTATTCTCATCTCTACTGTGCCTTCCGAAAGATGACAGGCTTATTTGAATGAAGCTGTAAATCATGAACATTTCCCTATTTTGTTAGTTGTATTCCAAACAATTATTCAAATGTAGCTATTTGCTGCCCCTGCCCCTGGGTTGACGACCATTTTGACTTGGCACACAAACGCTGATGCTTGAAATACAAAGCAATAAATCAATGTCTGTAAAGCTAATTAGCGATAAAAAAGCATTGTCATGTTTATCAAACCCTGCTCCAAAAAGGTCATTGGAAATGATAAATTGCTCAGGAGAAATAATGGTAATTTAATAGCCTTGTGTTAATGATTCCATTTATTTTTTACAATTGCTGGAACTCTGCTAAAGAAATGCAATGATTATTATCTAAAGTTTCCTTTATGACAAATAATGCTCTTAGCATTTAAAAGGCCATCATCAGTTTTGGGCTTGTATCAATTAATCATAATAACTTTTCGAACAGAAAAGTTGAATTTGATTTGTAACGCTGTGTAATGGGGGAGGCCTGTGCTGATTGTCTGGCACATGCGTGGTTCTGCAGGAAGAGGGCAGCAGCCTCGTAAGATCCGCCTGTCAGTCATGGCGATGACACGGAGAGGTGGGGAAGAGGGTGTGTTGGCTTCCCTCTCTCTGAGTGGCTGAGAGGCGGGCCTTGGGAGATTGCTCGGCCCATAAGTACTGCGCTTGGTTATGCATTCGGGTGGCCGGAGAGGGGATACCCTGTTATGCTGGCGGAAGACGCCAGTGTAAACATAGACCAGGCAGGAACGCCAGTTGAAGAGAGAACAAAACAGGCAAGCACGGCTGAGGAAGACAGCCCGCCTTAAACAAATAAACCAAGAATTAAAAGAAATAATTGCGTACCCGAGGAGACGTGTGTAGTATACGGGGAACTCTGGCCACCCCAGTGTATAGAAAATAGCGGAGCGTTGGTTGGAGACCCGAACTGACCGGCTTAGCGGCAGTGGGGGCACTGCGTAAGCAGCACCTTTATTTTGTAGTTTTATTACTGTGTTTTATTTTCTCTTTATTTTGTCTTTGGTTTTCATTATTATTTCAGAGCACCTGTGTGTGCTGACGGATCCAGGTGCAACCCCTGTTTACCATCGTTGGTATAAGGGGAGTTGCAGCACCAGCGCCATCTGGCGACAAATAATAAAAAAGAAAATTTCCAAAATAAAACTGGGTACCAGTGCGGCGTTTCAAATACAACCTTCTGTCTCCCATGTGTGTCAGTGAATTGCCCACCACCCTTCCACTCCCTGTCTTTAAATTATGGCTCATCCAGAACTGTCCTCAATAGGATGTCTCACAGGGATAAAACTCAGGCATGACGCAAGAAGCAAGCAATACAGTGTACAGTATACATATCTACTGGGGCTGTCTCAATCTGCTTATATATAGCAACCAGCGATGAAGACCCGAACTAGATTGGTTTGATACCGGACAGGGAACATGAGCACAAGTTGGCAGCGGGCCTTTAGCACCAGTTTGGTACAGTACCAGGTTAGTGACTTTGGTACCGGGTCGGTATGGTACGGTACTGGGATGGGAACGGAGCAGGTCGATGACCTCGGTACCGGTACGGTACTGGTCTATCAGTTTGCAGGTCACCACAGGTAGCAATGTACACCTGTACAGGGATGACTACCTGTTCAGGCCACTGGCAAAACCACTCAGTCAGTACCACACACGGGAAGCCAGTTTGTTAGAGGTACTAACAGATTTCGCAATGGTGATGCAAACACAGTCACCAAGACAGCAGCAAGATACTGTGGATGAGATTACAAGCAATCACAGCCGAAGCGCGTATCTTGGTCCTGCACCACACTGCTGAGCCCAGCAGCTGTGCATGTAGTATCTGTAAAAAAACACAGAAATATATACACAAGAGAAAACTTTCTCCACAAAAAATAGAAAGTAAACAATTAGTTATTATAAAAACGTTTCATATTTTAAACAAGAAATAAATATACTGCAGCCGGAGAGGGGAGAGCACAAAGTCAGCCGACTTATGTTGCTGGATCCCTGGGAAGGAGAGACACAAGCCGCTGGCTTCCCGCGGGGCACAAGGCCGCAGTAGGATGCAACAAGCAACAGACTGTAGTGCACAATATACGCAAAAGTAGTAATACTAATACAGTGGAATAATATCGCTTAATATTTGTGTAAACACAATAATTGCGAGAAAAAAAAATTAGATAGGCAACAAGTACTTATTTGAACCAGGCTCTCCTGCCAGGTCAGTCTTGAAAGGAAACGTGGCGTGGAGATCTGTGAGCGCAGTACGTTTATGCCCTCGGAAGTGGGCCATGACTGTGTCACAGGCTCTGCAAGCAGTGTTGATGTATCTTATTCAGGTTTGGGGTCTTTAAGAGGTGAATACCCATACGGTAATGCTTAGCAAGTTATGTACGGTTCATTGTTTTTTATTGCACGCTTTAAGCCCGTCATTGTGTAGAACACCTTTAAGCAGGGATGACATGGTCTGTAAAAATAATTAATCTTTGGCATGCTTATTTCAAACTCATCAGAAACCAATTTCTCCAGATGCAAATTATAAGTAGCAGGTGAACTTTGGGCATACTGAGATAATGATAATTATTAATCTGAACATACACAGCAAATGACATACCAGTACCATAATCTAAATGTCATCAAATTGCATTCCTAGAGCAATTTCCTCTACGGATAAGCATGCATCGGAACTTAAAGACATTACACAGAACACACACTCACAGTTTGATGAGCTTGACAATAATCCCCCAAATTCTCAAAACTATTTTAACTCCACTATCAGATACAGTATGTGGTTTCTTCCTTAAACTATTATCCAAATGTTTACAATTCTTGATATTTACTCTACTAATATTTAGAATGGATTAATTCTGATAGTCATTTGATAAAGCATATGCAGTCAAACCCATTTAATATCACACCTGCTTATTATCATCAAATTGAACTGCAATATAATGGGAGTCAATGGAAACAAGCTCCTGATAATATCACTTTCGTTAATTTCACACTCTGCTTGATATCAAGTTAATGTAACACAGTCATACAATTGATTTCAACTCCACTTAAGTTCACTTCAAAATATATACAGTCGTGTGCTCACAGTATCACCCAGCTTGACTCCTCGAGATCACAAGAGTGTGTTCAGTGCTTTTTTTGACCATTGCATATTAAAATGAAAAAGGTCTTGGAAACTAAACGATTTATACAAAGCCATAAAGGCTGAAATAAATTGCTCTATCCGAGAAAGGAGAGAAAAAAAAAAACTCTTGCTTACAAACTTTTAGTACCCATCAACGATCTTGACATAAATACAATGCCCAATTCTATGATGAAGGGTGTTATTCAGTAGTTTGAATCAGAAAACATGTTGACAATAATTATAACCCTTTTACATTTTAGATATTACAATAGAACTTTTGGTACACTTATTTCTAAGTGATTTGACAGAACAGAAGATAGAGCGCAAATAAAAGTAAAGGAACAACTGGCAGCTACTGTTTTTAACATCACATCCAGAACCTATATTTTATCAGAGCAAAGTGTTTTCTCTGGCATGATATCGCTGATTTAATGCTACAGTATATGCTTGTCAAATGCTTTGATCAAACAATGTAAAAATTCAATTTACCATTGCACAGCATAAGCACCATTCATGCTGAATTACAAAAGTTAAAGAATATAATGTTACCTGACAGACTGATGCAAATGCGTACTTAGAACTCCAGGAAGCTTTTTAGAAAATGCTATTGGCATAGACCCTACAATGAGCAGACTCAACCTCTTTAAACATCTCCGATTTGGCCAACTATTCTTTCTGGCTAGCCTGGATAAGAGATAAGAAGATGGGCTGATTTGCAAATGTGCTTTGTTTATTTTCAATGAAAGGCAAAGGCTCTTTTCTGTGTTGAGCGGGTTAAGGATTGTTTCATCCTAGTCTGCAGACAGGTTGGAGAATATTCAGCTTCATGACTGATTGGCAAACAGACGACTCCATGCACTGCAAACGAGCGTCTTAAGCATAATGCAAAAGAGCCGGACTCATCTGCATTCGTGGTTTTAGAGCTTTTCACCTTAGTGTATCACACAACACTGCCTGTTACAAAATATTCAGTATTAAATACCTTGTTGATTTTCTGAAGGAGAGTAGCCATTCATCCGTGGTTCTTTGACATACATGCTGTTGTCTAAGAGCTTTTGGTGACGGGCCAAGATGATCTCATTCAGTTTTTTCTGCAGTGTCAGGTAGTTTTGCGATAACTTGGTAATCTATAAAAAGATTGGAACATGTACAGTATATGGTTACGTTGATGTTTTATGATTCCTAAGGATTGGTGGTGAGTACCAATGAACAGTCAGACAAGATATTCCGTTTCTTCCTTGGCTTAATTTTGAGTACACGCCTGAAATGAATAGCGCTGTTCAACAGCCCGGTTACCTTCACTGGCTCTTGCTGTCCTATATTGGCTTCTACACCTTCTCTGAATCTACAATGAACTGCAGATTTTAGTTTTAACAGACTGACTCTTTATAGACCAATGACTAGAAAAAACAGTACATCTATTGTGTAGATCTATTACATAGAAATTCTGCAACTTTCTCAAACCTAATACTAATGATAAACGGATGAAAGTATATATTAATTCTGAAAGACTATACATGCATTCACAGCAATGCTTTAGAGTTGAAAACAAACATCTTATTAATTAACATAAAGTACAAAGTGAAAGTAACAAAGACACCAGTTATTAACTTATGCAACCTGCAAAAAACAAATGAAGTTCCAACACAGCGGGCTGCTGTTTTATTGGGAACATGCAGCCGTTGAAAATAGACTGCCTGGTAACATACTTAATAGACTTCATTCTGTAATTAAAACAAAAAGCCTAGAGCAAAATAATGGTTCCTCTGGAGCGTCAGTGAACTATTTAACTCATCAAGCTTTTGGCAATATTGTAGAAAATACATTTACATATTAGATGGTTATAACAAAATCTGTGTTAGGCTGAGAGTGGATCTAACATGGTGTGTTTCCTTATACTAGCTGCTGTCAGTTTTCTTATGATCCTATTGCTCAGTTACAAGGTCATGCATATCTGCTGGACATCTCACCCCCATTTAGTCAGTTTTTCTAATCACAGTCATGGTGACAGGCCTCCTGTCATACTGTATACAACAAACCGTTGAAACTCTGCAGCCACTTTTGATACCAACATTAGAACAGAATCCTTATTCTGATCCCAGCAAAGACAGTCTTACTATAGGGATAACCTTGCTGAAACAAAGGGTTCGTACCTGTTTAGAAAAAGTCTCCAGTTCCAGCCTCTCTCTTTCCGATGCCTCTTTGAGATTTTTCCTGTCTTTGTAGCCTCGGAAGTTGCTCTGGATTTTCACAGCAGCTGCTTCTTGCTCTTGCTGATCAGGGTTTTCCGTTTCGGGGATGCTCGGCTCTTTAGGAGGCTCAGGTTCTGGATTCACCTGCACCACAGCTTCCTTTCTACCATGCAAATCCCTTTCCTCCTTCAACCTCTTCCTGTCTCGATGCCCTCTGAAATTACTCTGGATGACCGTCGCTGCTTTCTCTTCATCAGCCCCAGCTTCATCCGAAGGGGGCTCTGGAAACTCTTCAGTCATTGTTGGGGCCTCCTCCACAGACTCCCCTTTGACCTCCTCCTTTCTCTTGTTTGGTATTTTGCCCTCTTGCTGGAGCCTCCTTCTCTCTTTGTGCCCCCGGAAGTTACTCTGGATAACAACGGCAGCTTTGGCTTCTTCATCTCCTTCAGTCTTTTCAGCCTGCTGTTGCATCGATTCAGCGTTAGATTTAACAGAGCCTCTGGGTGTTTGCTGTTTCTGCTCAACGTTTGTCGTCTTTTTTGCCCCGACTGGGATCTTCCCTTCTTCCTCAAGCTTACGCCTCTCCCGATGCCCCCGGAAGTTGCTCTGAATGACAGTTGCTGCTCTGGCCTCCTCCCCCTCTTTGTCCACAGTGTTACTTTCTGGCTCCTGGGTTTCATTCTGTTCTGCCTCTTCCATTGCCACAGGAGGTGGTAAGTCTGTACAAACAACATCTGCATTTTGGCGTCTTTCTTTCATCCGTTTCCTCTCCCTGTATCCCCTGTAGTTGCTCTGCAAAACAATAGCTGCTTTAGTGTCATCCTTGTCATCTTGCTGCTGGCCACCACTCTCTGTGTCACCATTTATAGACCCATCTTCACCCTCTTGAGCTTTTTCAACACTGGACTGTTCTTGAACTGACTTCGTCTCCTCCGCTTCCTTTTCCTTCATTATAGCTTCCCTAAACAAACATGTAAAAATCAAACACCTTTGACTTTGTACAGCTTTGATAATGTTCTATAGAGAGGTGCAGTTAAGGCTGATATAAAATCCTATGTTATCAACTAGAATGAATACAAATAGATTTAAATATATATAATACTGACACAAATTGAGAAATTATGGAACCACCCAATGATTTATGGCAATACTGGGGGAGGGTTACTGCCCATTTTTTTTTCCTTCACTAAATATCTTGGTATCTCTGAATAGATAATTGGATGTATGTCCCACACGTGCAGTGGTACCCCAAATATGGTCCAATTACTACCGCTGCTAAGGACAACTGTACATTAAATATTGTACCAATCTTGGCAGTCACCACTCAGGACGATTGTTATTTGGGTAAAACAGAAAACAAATGCTCCATCCAGTCATTCAGCATTGGTAGTAAATGGATCATATGAGAGTACCATTGAACTTGTGAGACTGATTGCTCATAAAAAATGATTTAGGGACAACAAGATATTTTTCCAGGTAAAACATCCATTCAAATGCATGCTCACATTTAGTACATATATTTATATTGTATATAAATATAGCAAAACTGACCTTTTTCTTTTTAAGCTCTTTCTGTCCTTGTGTCCTCTGTAGCGAGCTTGGATTTTTGTAGCAGCTTTATTTTTCTCATTGACTACTTCCTTGTACTGCTTTCTTGCAAGGTATCCTCGGCAAACTGAAAATTTAAAAAGTCAATGTCAAGACAGCTATACATTCGTTATTTTTCAGATCAAGTGGTATAGTTGTACAACATTCATTTCCCCATCCATAAATTATTAGCAGCACTAGACTAGTGTTTTGATGAGGTCTTGTCCATATCTTTTGTGTCATACAGTAATTCTGTTAGAAACAGAATTCTATTACTTAAAACCCAATGACACAACTAAATAATGCATGAAACTTTCTTACCAGCTTGAAGTTGGATGATAAAGCTTTCAGTCTTTACTTTATTTCTGTCATTGTTATGGTCTTTCCGAACTTTGTGACCCCTGTAAGCTATGGAGAAAAAAAAAAATTATTGACGTCTCTGAATATAATAGAGAAGGTTTACAAAGCACTGAAATAAAAAGAAGGCATTAACATGATTCAGATTTTTGGATACAGACACTAATGAAATACAAATCGAATTTTGAGAATACTTCAAGTCACCCGAGCTGCTACTAAGGTTTAACTAATTAAGGAAAGGGAACCAGTATTCTGACCACTACAACCTGAACATTTTGCTTAGGGACAGTATTCATGCCTGCAGAATCATTACCCAGCTGAACAAACACAGATTGCAAATTAATTTAATGAGGGACTAACAATACTCTCGTTTAATACATAGAAATGTTCCAGTATCTTCTCACATCTGTTCCAGTGTTCCTCTATTTCAAAACCTCATTTTCTATGCCATCTTATTTATTTTTCCCGGGTTCCCGTTGAGACTGTTCAATCTTAAACCATTTGTCTTGCCTCTTACTTCTGTTTGGACTAGTCTTTCTTTCATGCACAATCACTGCTCAGACATACGGTCTTTGAAAAAAGGCCAGCTATAATCATAGGATGATTACAGCAGGCTGATAATCAAACTATGGTACTCCAGTGTATAACCATGAGCTGTGCCAATGTTTAACCATGAGGGTTAGAGGAATTCCACCAGGGGCTGCCTTGCTGTCTCTCTCAGCCAGTTCACAGCATCCTGGAATACAATGACTCTTGATTAAATAACTGTTCCCCATTAATTGTGGTTCTTTCATAACCAAGAATAGCTCTCCATTCAAAGATAAGATTAACTACATTTTGTATTAATGTAAGTAGAATCAGCAGAGTATAGGGGTACTGAAGACCCCAAAAGTTTGAATTCTACACGGCAGCAGCTACCAAGCAAGGGCCTGCAGTGTAACAAACCCTGTCCTCACAACAGGTCTACTCTGCAGCCTGGCATGCACATCTCTGGCATAATAAAAGATGTTTCCCCAGTTTGCTATTGAAACAAGAGGAGATTGGACTTGTTGCCCTGCCTGTCTGGTGCTGAAATATGCCAGTCAGCAGAGGGAGTGTAGCTGTCCATTGTCAGTAATTTTGGGAGAGGCGATCCATGCCAAATTAAGACCCATGTTCTAATGATTTGTTTTATTGTATCATTAGTTTGAGCACTGTGATGGGCTTTAGGTCTGGCCAAAAAAGCAATGGGATTGTTTTTTGATGCTCCTTGTCTGTAGCATGTTATTTCTGCACCCCCCCCAAAACACACTTCAGTATTATCCTGTTACGACATCACCTTGTTGCACAATGGATAGGACCTACAGGTAGTGGACAAAAAAATGGAAACACCAATGTAAAGTCACTTAATAGGGCATTGGGCCACTATGGTATCCCGCTCTGTGGAGATCTCGGCGGACTGTTTTTGATGAAACTGGCTGCTCGCGCCCCAGGTTGAAATTTGCAGTCAATTGATCTGCAGTTGCTCGCCTGTTTTGCCTTGCATTTCAAATTAATGCACGGATATCACGATCCTGGAGTATGCGCTTCCGCCCACTGTTGCCCTTTGCTGATGATGTCTTTCCCTCGGAGTTCCATGCCGACATCACCTTAGATACCGTTGCTCATGAAACATCAGCAAGTTGAGCTGTCTTGGTCACTGAAGCTCCTGCCAAACGTGCCCCAACAAACCCCTCTTTCAAAGTCACCGAGGTCTCCTCTTGCACCCATGCTAGTCATAATTATAGGCAACCAGGCCTGTCCAGCATTTTTATACATGACCCTAAGCATGCTGGGATGTTATTTGCTTAATTAACACATGAGCCACACCTGTGTGGAAGCCCTGCTTTCAATATACTTGTCCACTACCTGTATATTCAATGGTGAATTACCTGACTGGAGAACTACAGCACTTTGCTCTCTCTTCTCCTGCATTTTCCGGTATCTTTTGGCTCCGAGCCACCCTCGCACACAGGCCTGGACAAGGACTATTCTGTCAATCATCTCCTTCAGCATCAGGTTCAAATGCTCAACATGGTAGTATTTCAGGAACAGCTGATCGGAAGTGTCAACAACATTTTAATTATAAATAAATAAATAAATAAATAAATAAATAATCTAGTTTTTTTTCCCCCCATTTATTTTCAAAACATAAATGTACCTGTTTTTTTCAAAAAGTGTGACATTGATATTGCCTGAGGTTAAATAGTGACAGTGAAACTGTACATTTTTACTGCATATACCCGTAAAGGAATTTTAAGAAGAGAATCATAGAAAACACCTTGTTAAAAAGCCGATGGTTCTCAAAGTCTGCTTCCTGTAATGACTTAAACGCTGGCTGTCGCAGCAGATCCAAGCTAATAATAATAGTAATAAAAATGTATTCAAGATAACTAGCAAACAAAAGTATCATAATAGCATATGCAGTAGAAGTAGCATGCCAATGGTAAAGAACTGTTTTTTTTCATGAGCTGCATTATATGTTTCAAGAACAGAGTTTGCTAATGAGCAAATATACATTTGTATTCAGGTCGTGTATGAGCTGAAATCTCTGAAGTGAAGATAATTGTGGAAAGCAACAATGCAGAAGAGTGATAAAACAAAACAAAAAAACATAACAGATGCTGAAAACCATTAAAATGCTATAAAAAGAATAGCAACACTTATTTAAAACATTGTTAAAATAGTGAGGACCCCAGTAAAAGATTTTCACATCTCAAAAGGGTTTTTCCACAAATCCCTATGTTGCCATTTACAACTCAATAAATGTATTCCTTCATGTACAATGAATGTATAACTGTACATTGAAAAACACAAAGAAAATGATAAAATTAGACAAACATTATGACCTGAATTCTTTCTTGTAAAATACATTCTTATAATTACAATGTTATTGTCTACAGTCAAACTGTGGTGTATCTCCTAGTCTAAACCTCCCATATATTTATAATTTACAGTAGTGTGCACATGTATTAGAACACCTTAAGATTTGTCATTTATATCCTTTATATATCTACCTGCATGAAAACCTTAGGGACTAAGAATTTCAATTTTCGGTCCTTAAATCAGTGATCTAGAAACAATAAGCACTCCTGTGTGAAAATGTTAGACCACTTTGTGCTTTATTTAGACATCTTAAACAACTTCTAAAAAGTCTCATGCATTTTATCATTTGTGGCTAGGTGTTCATTTTCTCTTACTCAAATTTAGTTAACGAGTGGCCTGTTAAAGTTAGTTAAATTAGACAATCAGTGACAATGGTTTCAGTTCAAATGTACAACAAATCAAAACTACAGAAGCAATGTGGTGTTCTAATACATGTGCACACTACTGTACATGTGATTAGGATAGAGAGTGAATGCAGTGGGCCAATGACAGTACACTACAGTATATTAGTATAAAAATAATGAGTTACTACATTTGAGAAGTGAATACTAAGGAGTTTCAACACAATTTCCTAATAACATGAGCAATGAAATGAATAAGAATAAACTTGTCGAGAAATGATAATTAATTTAAATTTAATAGGAAAACAATACCTGTATTTAGTTAATTCGGTTCACAGTAATTAATTGATTTGAAACAAAGGGATCTTACTTTTGTTTTTCCTAAAACCCAGTTGTCAAGTTTGGCTTTTTCCAGAATGGCAGCACATGTTTCAGGGCTTACTGGAGGATCTTCATTGGACCGGAAGGCCAGCACAGAGTATCTGGAAAAGGAAGCATTCACAGATAAAAATGCTCACTTAAACTGGCATCCTAGTGGATTGAAAAAGAGCACTGTGAGATGAAACAAACATTAAATTCAGCTCTTAAACCAACTGTGGTGTTGTTGTTGTTGAAAAAAAAGCTATCGTTTTGATTTGGGGAGTTTTCTTAGCTTTTTGTCTGGTCTCTAATAACATAGTTCAAAAGCAATTTCAATGTAACTTAAAAGGTCCTAAAGATGATTTAATGAATGTGAAGTCCTTTATGAGCATTTTGAAAAGAGAAAACTAATAGACAGACTTCACTTCATAATTGTTTGTGAGTATAGATCATGCTCCCTATTCAAATTTTATAAAATAGTGATGGATACAAATACCTTTTGCCATTTAAATCATTAAAATATTCAATTCCCTGATCTTTTTCACAAACTGAAGTGACTTTAATGAATTAGCAGAGATCTTGTTTTTTTCATAAACTTGGTGCAATATTCAAACACAGACTGTTAAGGTCAGCTGCTTAGGCTCCATACACAGAAAAACAAGTGTTTAACACTAACTTTGTTTTCTCCATCCAGTCCACAAACTTGGGCATTGAAAATTCATCCCGTTTCTGAATCTTAAACCATGCACTCGTTGCTCACCTTTTAATAAAGTTTGCAAAGAGGATACGATGAGAAAAGCCCTGCCTGCGAATTTTTGCTGTTTCCAGAACCCCAGTGTATCGAAGCTGAACCAGCACCTTCTCTCGGTCAAACTTGCTGGCCTGCCGATCATTGTTGGGTTTAATGCACCGGACAAAATGAGGCTGACCAGCCACCATCTTAGACAAGAGGTCCATGAGAGAATACTGAAAAACAGGTACAACAGACCTAGAAAATTCACTGATAACAGATAACTCACCACATAGCCATTATTGTGGACAACAAATTGTGTTCACTTGACGTTCCTCTTGCCTACCCAAAATCTGCACAAAAAGACAATTTTACACAGAACTCTACTAATGGATAACATTATTATTATTAATTTCTTAGCAGATGCCCTTATCCAGGGTGACTTTCAATTGTTACAATATATCACATTATTTTTACATACATACATTATTTTTTACATACAATTACCCATTTACAGTTGGGTTTTTACTGGAGCAATCTAGGTAAAGTACCTTGCTCAAGGCTACAGCAGCAGGGTCCCCCACCTGGGATTGAACCCACAACCCTCCGGTCAAGAGTCCAGAGCCCTAACCACTACTCCACACTGCTGCCCATGTTATGTATTCCAATGTTAAGGCTGGGCTTGACATTTTTATTTTATATTCAGATATACGATATCTATATACCTGTCAATTATTTTGTGAAATAAATGTTATTACTGCAGGTTACACAAGATTGAAGGAAGGTCAGTAACAGAGACAACAATGCATAATGAGAGTAATTAAGCCACTAATCATCTTACACGGAAATACGATGCCACCGTCTGAGTTCTCATGCTGGTTGTCTGTCTGGGATGTGTTGCCTCTCCACTGTCACCCTGGACAGATACACAAATAGTCAATGCGGCTCAGAAACTAAAATGCACACAGTGACCTGCTAATTAAATACAGTATTTATTGATTTGCATTTATTTGCAAACAAATGCTTCATAAAAAAAAGAAGAAAGAAAAAACTAAATTGCAAAAGGGAAGCGCAAATCTATTCTAAAGCCTAAAATACTCTTTTGGGGGCAACAAAAGTTTGTACATGAACTACTGTACTGGGGGGGGGGGGGGGGGGATGTCATTACCTCAGAGAAAGATAATGAACTGAGCAACACAAACATGTCCATCTGTCTAAAAAGAATGCGGGAAAGGAAGAAACAGGAAGGATATTTGAAGTTACTTATAGTGACACAGAACACACACAAGAGAGGTTCATACTGTATATTATCAAAATGACTATGAATAAGGTACCTTGGTACTATTCGGGGAGCTCGGAGATGTGTGGGTTTGATTAGTTGATACCACTTTACCCTTTGTGTGGGCCAGGTTACCTTACAAGTGGCAAAAACAGACAAGACAATATGTTAGATCAATCTACAGGCAACGTGTGGATTTCAGCTAAACAACTGGAAAACCAGGACAGGTTGAATGAACATGAAATCAATAAAGTAAGGCACAGTCAGCAGTGAATCCTGGGTGTATGAAGCAGACTTTCACCGGTTTCCCTTTCTTTTAGTACTGTATTCATTCATTTGTAATATTTAACCAGGGAAACAAAGCACTGCGACTACTTCTTAGCTCTAGATGTAAATCTAAAATATGAGATACATATAATAAGTGAACACAAAATGAAGCACAGCTATCATGTAGGGATGTGAGTGATTTGTTCTTTTAAATCACAGTTAGTGATTTTTATGAAGCAAAATTATTTAATTGCATCAGGTGATGCAAAACTTTTGGCCACACTGTAGCTGTATTGTACTGTACTGGGGTCCATTAGAAAGGAAAGAAAATTATGATAATGTATGAAGATGAGCCACACAGCCATTATTATCTGAGGATAACAATACAAAAGACAGAGCAAGTAAAAACAGTCATAAAGGGATCTAAAAACTAGAATTGTTCACAAGCAAATCATGTTATAAAGTACTTAATGTGATTTTGAAGTAATAAAAAAATAAAAGGAATTATTACAATTAAGATGTGTCAATATTAAAAACATGAGATTCTGATATCTGATTTGGATTGGATCAACACTATTATTATTATTATTATTATTATTATTATTATTATTATTATGTAGTTCCTGGTAAAAGGAGCAGTGACAACCTAATATCAAATACACTGATTTCCATTACATGAGAGTAGATGTTAAAACTTCATGCTGATTTGAACTCGGCTCTCGCCAAGATAAGCACCAACTAAGACGTAGCTTTACAGTAAACTAATGCGATCCATCTGTGTCTCCATCCATTTGTGTTTCCTTCCATATGATGATGTAGATATCCTTCTGCCTGGTTTTGATGGCTGAAGTGTAATGCTGGCTCCAAGGATCAGCTTATTGCCTCCCTAGCGCATCAGCACACACAATGGCTGCGATGCTGGCTCCGGGGATCAACCACAGTGCGGTCTCCCCAGCGCATCAGCATGACAACCATCTGGATTGAGCTAAGTAGGGTCCATCTCTGTGGTCTTCAAGTGGGCGCCTTCCATCCTCTGTGCTTCGTCGACTAGCCCACGACACCTCAAGAGGGCTCAATGGTGATTTTGGCGTCCCAGCATCACCCCCCTCCATCCCCCACTCAACTCAGCCCAGCTTACTTACCCGTACATCAGTGTTTCTTTCTTTCCATCTCAACCACAGCCAGTTGCTGCTCCTCTCTGCTGCTTCACGTAAGTTCTTCACTGTGTGACGCAACTCTTGGCCACTGAATCCGATGTCTCTGAGAACCCGAGTTGTAGAGTGTGCCACAAATCCTCGACAACCCACCTCCACTGGGTAAAACCGGACTCTCCATCGTCGCTGTTCCGCTTCAGCGGCTAGTTGAGCATACCGCAGTTTCTTCCTCTCATACGCCTCATCTACAGCATCCTCCCATGGCACTGTTAACTCTACCAGGTGAACAAGGCATGCTGATACAGACCATAAGACAATATCCGGTCGAAAGTTAGTGGTGGCAATCTCAGGTGGAAAAATAAGCCGTTGACCAACATCTGCCAGCATTTTCCAGTCTCTAGCAGCTTCCAGTTGTCCTTGACGAGGCTTGATTTTAACACCTTTTCTTGGCGGTTGATCTCAAGGGCAGAGGAATGTTGTCTTTTGTGATGTTTTTTTGATGGAACTGGTGGCAACTTATTGGTCATGTTATGCTTGTCTTCCAATGCTAAGGCCAAACATCGCAGCACCTGGTCATGGCGCCAAGAAAACCATCCTTGGCTAAAAGCCACCTTACATCCTGTCAAAATGTGCCTTAATGTTGCAGGTGATGAACACAAAGGACATGAGGGATCCTCTCCTACCCAGAGGTTTAGTTCTGTGGTGATGGGAGAACATCATATGTTGACCTGATGAGGAAACTGATCCTGCTCTGTTCCATTTACCATAGGTCTTGCTAGCCGATCTTGCGTTGTTCCACACTCTCCCATCTCATCCATTCTCCCTGCTTGGCCTGGGAAACGGCCTTTACGCACCTCAACCTCTCCTCCTGCTTTTGCACCTCGTTGACTACCAGCTTCCTCCGTTGAGCTGGGGCTGCCTTGTGCCATGTAGGAGGAGCTGAACTAAGACCATGAACCCCTCTTCCATGCTGAACTTGCCCCATGATATCACTGATTCAAAGGGCAGCCTTTGCATCTTCCACAGCTCTCTTTGCCGCCCACTTTCTTCCAGTTTTCAATACAGGTGCTGCCTCCCTTATGCATTTGTCGCGTGACTCTACTAATGTCATTTACAGTCGGACCTTGGCGCACTTAAACTCCTCGGTTAGAGCGGAGACTGGTAGCTGCAGTATTCCTTTACCATAAAATCCCACTCTGTTGAGGCAGCGTGGAACTCCCAACCATTTCCTGATGTATGAACTGATTAAAGCTTCCAGCTTCTCTACTGTTGTCAAAGAAACTTTGTACACAGTCAGTTGCCACAGCAGCCTCGGCAGTAGACCAAACTGAAAGCACCAGAGTTTTAGTTTGCCTGGTAAAGCGCTGCTGTCTATGCTCTTCAACCCTTCCACTGCTTGTTGTCTAACTTCTCCCACGCGAACTGTGTCCTTTAGCTCCCCATTGTACCATCTCCCAAGACTTTTCACTGGCTTATCAGACACTGTTGGTATTGCCTCACCATTAATGTAGAACATTTTATCTTCTACTTTACCTTTAATTATAGAGATGCTCCTTGATTTAGTGGGCTTGAAGTATAACTTGACAAAACAAACTTTTGTCAAGTTCCACTTAACATACTTGTTAAGTGGAAGCTTTTTTTCCCCTCATGGCATACACTCTTAGTCATCATTGCTCTGAAGTAATATTAATAAAAAACAATGAATGACCTCATTAATACAGTGCTGATGGTTGATCTGCTTGAGCCATCGTGACCCTCTGAAAGAGTGAGGGCAAATTTGCTTGAATCGGTTAAAGAGATCCAGCAGCCTTTTCACTGCTATTAGCTGATTCATCTTTATGAATTATGTAGGATTGACTTTGCATGGTAATGCCATGGGGCAGAACTTAGTCATTCGAATGTATTTTATTCCATGCTGGCTATTCTACTTTAGGGATTACAGCAATTACATTTACTAAATGCAAAACAGTGATTATGAACTACTTGATTTGATTTGGATTTACTTGTTCTTGGCATCGATATGTACTCACTGAACATTTGTAAGCCATTCACAAAATAAGGCTGACATCTTATTACAGAAGGCCGCACTGCAAAAAGTGAGATTTTCCTTAATTGCAGCTTTAAAATTGATTGTTAACATTCCTGGAACTTCCAGGATATAACTGCTAATCCATCTTTTCACACATTCCCTTTGTCCCCCAATAAGAACCAGATACATTTTTGTTTTGAAAAAAATCAAAACACAAGCTGATACATTTAAACTTAATTTTTGCAGTTAACAAAATTAGATTAGGATATCATAACAATACAAAGACAAATTTTAAATAACAGGTAGATGCCAGTTAAAAATGATCTAAAAAATTACAAAACTAGCCTGTCCAAAACATGATATAGGAGGCTGTGTGGTCCAGTGGTTAAAGAAACGGGCTTGTAACCAGAAGGTCCCCGGTTCAAATCCCACTTCAGCCACCGACTCATTGTGTGACCCTGAGCAAGTTACTTAACCTCCTTGTACTCCGTCTTTCGGGTGAGATGTAATTGTAAGTGACTCTGCAGCTGATGCGTAGTTCACACACCCTAGTCTCTGTAAGTCGCCTTGGATAAAGGCGTCTGCTAAATAAACAAATAAATAATAATAATAATGATATGTATCCAATTAATATACAAAACAGCAGATACATCAGCCATTTAAATGATTAAAATCAGAAGTTTTACATATTTTAAAAGGCAAAACAGAGGCGTACGCAGCGGCGTTGGTTTCCATAACCTTGGTACACAAAGTGGCCAATTTTAATTATCCAAATGGCATTTGTATCCACCACTGTCTTGATCAATTGAATTGACCCTGATAACTAACTGTTCATGGTATTAAACAGAATCATCAGAAATCCCCTACTCAAGACTTCTGCATTGTATACACAGCACACATATGCTTTTTAGTTCTTGTTACCTGTCTTAGTGAGTGGATTCGTCACAAGCTTTCGGATCAAGTCGTTTTCTGAAGACCTCAGCAGAAGGACAATATCGGCAGGCAGGGTATCTCTGTTCTTTGCTAGAAAGCCACTGGCATTGTAAATAACCTGTGACATTCAACACAACAATCAAACACTCAGCCTGGTGATGAAACTGTTGCTACCAATATCTTATAATATTTGAAACAAGCATGTACCTTTCCTGCATAATGATGAATTCCAAAGCTTAACTCGACCCTCTTAGGCCTCCAAAAGTTCTTTGCTTTAAGGTTAACTTCAAACTTTTCTATAAAAAAAAAAGAAAAAGAAAATGATCCTTAATACAACCAAACTACTAAAGGAAGACACTCTCCGTGTGCATTTATATACAGCATGCAGTTCCTTAACTCATGTTGTAAGTTGGCAGGTTAAAAAAAAAAAAAAGAAGAGAAGGTATATTCAAAGTTAATGATATAGTGAAGATAGATACAATATGTATTATACTGTGTTTACAATTTAGTGTTTTAGATAGATACATCCCAGATCTGTATTTTAAAGTGAGACTGGTAAGCAAGATAATCGTCAAATAATTGTGTGCGGTAATTGAAGTATATTAAAAGGCTGTCTGTCACAATTAATATAATGTGTGTTTCAAAAAAACAATAATCAATCCACAATCCATTTGTATTCAGTCCTATATCTAGAGGGACTCTGTTTTCTGATGAAGCCATTTCCAGTTTTAAATATGAAGTAGCACAGTGTGAAACCCCAGGAGGTACAGCAGGTCTCAAAGGTATACGAAGAACACAGAAAACACAAGCACAGCAAGAAAACTCTTGTAGATAAGGTACGAATGTCAAACAAGAACAACATTGCAGATGGTAAATTGATATTAGCTCTTAAAAGGTTTAGTGACTGAGGATCAAACCCAGGTCTCCAGGTTCAGACACCAGGCTCCATTTGAGAAGCATATCCACCTCACAGCAAATCCACCTCATTGTCAGTGGATTGGGTTATACCATTGTGCATGCTGAATTTTTAATGTACACAACCAATAATGTGTTGAGAGCTCTAAATTGAAAATATGTAAATTATGCATTCTGTTTCATGATGATAGAGTCATGACATGAATGCATTATTGCACATTTAACTTATGCAAATCTTTCTTCTGCAGAAAACATTTGCATTCTCTGAAGAATCATTTTTATATATATATATATATATATAGTAACACGAATCGCACCACTCATGGTTCTAGCCCCTTTAAAACCACGACCCAACACACAGGAATGGATTTTTTCCTGCGCTGACGCGCTATTTTTAATTCACACCAAATAAAAACAACACGAAATAAACACCTAACTCCGATTTTGGAGCGCTGACTACACAGGTTATTCCCTGACTAACTCGCAAGATGGCTAAGCCGTTTCCCCACCAAACAAAAACCACACAGGTTTAATACAGCACACTGTTTACCTCTCGACTGCTCGGAAGCAGAGCACCTCATCTGCCTCCTTTTACTCAGCAGCCCCTAGCAAACTGACTGCTCTCCTTTAATACTCTGCACCTGGTTTTAATTTAACAATAGCTACCAGGTGCAGGGGATAATTAATAATAAAACAATTAACAAATTAAATTAAACAATAAAGTAACACAAATCAAACAATAAAGCAAAAACAATCAAACAATAACAAATACAATTAAACTAAACAAATGTGCCTTTCGCACATGTTTTTCTTCCAGGGAGCATTTAACCCCCTCCCTGCTGTCTTACAATATATATATATATATATATATATATATATATATATATATATATATATATATATATATATATATAGTTGTGAAATAATGTAGACCTTTGTTAAGGTTATAGTTACAAGTGAAACTAGATTTAGGATTCTTTGATTTCTCACATACCTTCAATGTTATTTAGCACACACACATGATTTCCATTACACAAGAGTAGATGTTAAAACTTCATGCTGATTTGAACTCGGCTCTCGCCAGTATGTTTCATGTTTCATGTTTCATATTGCATGATCAAACTCAAAACTTCAACAGACATTAATTACGGGTGTGTTTGGGTAGGCTTTCAGAAGTTTTATAAAACTGAGGCGGTTATATAAGTCAAACATTTTGCATGACACGAAAGTTACTTGCCAACAAGAGTCTGGTCAGTAGCTTGTGGGAATCGACTCTCTTCGTCCAGCAATGAAAGCAAGCCCATTGGCTTCTGTAGAAACATGTCCAGAAGAGGCCTGTTGTCCTCATACTCAATCAAACGAACATCAACTTCTTCATTCAGGTACTCATTCTGAAAGGTACAGGCAAAGAACCAAAATCAGCAAACCTCACTTCATAGTCACAGTTAGGGAGCTTTGTAATAATCCAGTGATACAAAATCTGTTAACATGATGATAAGAAGGTTTCACCATGCCGTTACATTTTGAGAATCTGTTAACATGATGATAAGAAGGTTTTACCATGCCGTTACATTTTGAGAATCTGTTAACATGATGATAAGAAGGTTTCACCATGCCGTTACATTTTGAGAATCTGTTAACATGATGATAAGAAGGTTTTACCATGCCGTTACATTTTGAGAATCTGTTAACATGATGATAAGAAGGTTTTACCATGCCGTTACATTTTGAGAATCTGTTAACATGATGATAAGAAGGTTTTACCATGCCGTTACATTTTGAGAATAGGGCCCTCTTGTTTTATTGCTCAGGAACTTGCTAAAAAAAGACAAATCAACTTCTATCAACGTCCTTTTAAAAACTGCTGACACTGATGTACCTTTCCTGCAGGTCTTTGCATTATTCTGTATGTTTAATGTTATTTTAACAGGTTAACCATTTATACATCAGATAGAAAAAGACACTTTGGTGCTATAGTAAATGTAAATGCTCCCTGTAGTTATCAGTGAATGTGCCCTGCTGTTCACTGCCGTACCTGCTCCCAGGCAAATATGTGTTGATTGAAGTAGAACTGGATCTGTTCATTCGCAATGTTAATGCAGAGCTGCTCAAACGAGTTTCTCTTGAAGTTCTCAAAGCCAAATATATCAAGAAGTCCAATATTCAACCCCTTGTCTTCTTCACTGTAAAAATACAACATTAAAAATATTTTGGGCCACATACAGTACCAAACCTCGATAACTTTCTTTTTTTTTTTTTTTAAAGAATGTTATGCATTAAAAAAAAAAAAGTTAATTTTTGTAGAAAAAATGCAATAAGGTTGTTTAAACAGTGATTTCACTGACAGTATTTATTTGGAATGTCAGGGTCTTTTTAAAGTAACAATAATAAAACTATCAAGAAACAAGTTATACTAGTTACTGGAAGGAGCAGCTAAACAGTTTTTCTGTTAAGTTGACCTTTGATCGTTTTATATCAACATAATTAAATTCCTTTTTTTCATGTCTTTGCACCTGCTACTTATGCTGCAGCACCATTAGTAACACACTCATGTTTTTTTTAATTGGAATGGTAAAATATACAGGGATAAAATTAATTAATTCACCAAATAATCAAAACAATAAATTAATAAATAACTAACTGAAAGTTAATGGGACAGTTTGCTGTCTGTTCTCACCTCAGCAGAGTGTCAGGTTTGAGTAATGAGTTGATGCGGTTGACTATCCAGCTAAAAAGACGTCCGTATAAAGCCTTGCCCATGGCATCTCGTACTTCACCTGCCTTCTCTACAGTATTGGAGCGAACGATTGTCTCTCCGCGAGTCACCACGCAGTGAGAGGTGAGGGCTTCCTGCAGCTCATCCGCCCGGATACAAAGCAAAGAGGAAGCTTTAAGACACAAAACAGCCCACAGAGTTAGTTTTAATAACCAGCAAGGTGTCATACAGACATAAAACAGCTCTGTGTCAGATCTATATAAAGAGCATTATAAATCATGCATGAGAAATCAAACAATCCCCATTACGGGTTTCTCAGAATTCTAGTTCATCTTATCCTGTGTATTCCATGCATAGAACGTTCTGAATAGTTCTAGAACAGGTGACCCTTATAAGTATTTCCCCTGAATTGTCGTTTTAGTAACAGGAGTTTTTTTTCCTTTGGAATGCATAGAAATAATGCCTGAATAATCATTTTAATAATGTTTTCTCCTTATTCTCATTCATTTTTTGGTAAAATAATGGCCTCAAATTCATGCTGAATACCATAGGAATAACACATGAGTATCTTATACACTTTCTCTGGGCTCTGAAGCAATTCATTTTGAGTTCAGCCCTGTTAATTCATCATGATTTAAAAACATTTCGGTTCGCCTTTCCCCTCCATACGTTCCTAATGAACTCACTGTTTTTTCATCTCTTATTCATTCATTACTTGATCACCAGGGGATTGTGAGAAATGTTCATTCATGCATGCCTTATACATGTGATCAACATATTTTGTTACAAAGACACATGAATTTACGGGGCTGAATTCAAAATGAATTTCAGTAGAAGCCCTGGTGATCCCACGCTGGACACCATGTGTGACAGGAAGGCTGAGTGGTGACGTCAGGCCGAATGCAGGAAGAAAACAGAGGGAAAAATACTGTGGTGCAAAAGACGCGCGGTGCGCCGTTTATTTAAATAAAAAAAACAAATAAAATATGTAAACAAAAACAGTGCTCACAGAGCAAAATAAATATTCAAAACAAAAACAAATCATGAACACAAAACAAAACACACAGGTCAGGCTATGTCGATTTATAAAAAAAAAAAAAATGATCATTTTTCTCCTCGATCTCTCACGTTCTCTCCTCTGAGCACCCACCCCGTGTGCAGAGAGCTGCAGGCTTATATGCAGGTGACCATCTCCCGATTAGCAACAATTAAACAATCAACTCGGGAGATGGTCACCTTCTGCACAAGGTTTTCTACTGTGGATGGGGCTTCCCATCCATGCTGTAAAACAATAACAAAATATACGGCTCCGTCGTCACATTTATAAAACAATAACAAAACAAGGCTATGCTGTCATATTTATAAATAATAATAATAATAATAATAATAATAATAATAATAATAATAATAATAATAATAATAATAATAATAATAAACACAACAAATACAGAATAAATTGCCCAGGGACGGAGGGGTACCCTGTTCTATAAATAAAGAATACATTTATGGGAGGGCTTTGCCCCGCCCCCTTTTCATGCCATGGTACTTGAGAATTTCTACAGTTTTTGTTTTGCAGTTTTTGTGTCAGTAATTGTTGA
The DNA here is from genome assembly GCF_902713425.1 of Acipenser ruthenus. Taxonomy (NCBI): domain Eukaryota; kingdom Metazoa; phylum Chordata; class Actinopteri; order Acipenseriformes; family Acipenseridae; genus Acipenser; species Acipenser ruthenus. The sequence continues at coordinate 100,185,458 of NC_081191.1, forward strand.
CTTTCCCACACCATACTCTTTCGCAAGTTGAACAGCGCGTTCACCCTTTTCCAGCCGTTCAATAATTTTCAGTCCTGTCCTTTTTCGTTTGTCAGCCAGTTTGAATTTGTTGGGGACACGCTTGCAGTGCAATTAATAAGGCGATTCGGATTAAAGGGGGTCGAAGTAATGGGCTTCTACTGTACTTCAGAGCTCCGAGGAAGTGCATAAGATATTCAAGTGTTACCCCTGTGCTATTCAGTCGGAATTTGCTGTCCTTAATCAATTTTTCTAATTAAACTTTGAAATTAAAACAACAGTCACAGATCTAATCTAACAACTATTCCACTGGAATCTGAATTTGAGGCTCAAATAACCTAAAAAATGGGAGCTTTACTTTCTGTTCTGGAGAAAAAACTGGTACCTCAACTGGTTGACCACTACAATGATGACAAACTATTTTTTAGGGTGCTCAAAATGAAGACTGTGACACTCTACATGGTGAACACGATAACTGCCTTGATTCTGCACCAATATTGCTTGATAATGAGGACCCTCTGTATGTGTGTTCACTGATTACATACATCATGTAATGGATTATTCATTTATAGTGTAATAGCACTACAACTAATCTGTAAATTATAAGAAATACGTAGAATACAGAAAAAATAAATGAGACTAATACGAATTTTAAATACTATTACTACTATGACTAGAATCATAAATGTTTATAAAAATTTATGTGGCAGCAGTGTGGAGTAGTGGTTAGCGCTCTGGACTCTTGACCGGAGGGTTGTGGGTTCAATCCCTGGTAGGAGACACTGCTGCTGTACCCTTGAGCAAGGTACTTTACCTAGATTGCTCCAGTAAAAACCCAACTGTATAAATGGGTAACTGTATGTAAAAATAATGTGATATCTTGTAACAATTGTAAGTCGCCCTGGATAAGGGCGTCTGCTAAGAAATAAATAATAATAATAATAATAATAAAAAGGCTAATTTGCCTTTATGTCAGACACAAAAAAAAGTCACGTTTACAAGTCTGGTCATGTCTGATCTGAACACAAACTAAAATGCCATGAAAAGGTTATGCATATTTCTTTCCACAACAAAAACTCTGTCCATTTAGAGGTCATCCAAACAGATTTGCTAAGAGCTGGAATAATTTTACATTCAAATTATAGGATACAAATAACTCACCGCTCTCCAGCACGTCAAGGTTTGAAATATTGCTTTTGTCGGTCTGGTGCTCCGAGGCAACTGATGTAAAGTCAATGTTACCGGCAATTAAAATGGCTGCCAGTACGCTGTAAACACTCCCCAGTTCCTACAGATATGTAAAAAAAAAAAAACCCAGAAGTTAAAATACTATGTAACAATTTAATAGCATTGCCATAATTTTCAGAGTATAACTCCCACCCTGTATATAACAGAGACCTCTTGCATACCACACTATTATGGTAACTGGTATTCAACAGTGGGAACAGGTATTCAACAGTGTATTCAATTGTGTACCACAATTCTTTTCATGTAAATATTTGTCATGCCTTTTAAACAATTCTACACATTTTTACACCGATTGTTATTTGGTACTTTGAGTAAAAATAGCTACTGGCAGTCTTGCTTTTCAGTTGACTTTTTCCTTTACATCTTAGCACAGGTTAAATGTGTATTTGAATTTGAAAAAGAATGCTAGACTTACCCAGCTAATCTTAAGATTAACCAGGCAAAGATAACATTTTGGACTTTGGGTAGCAAATTGGGGGGTTACAGTAATGCATTCCTAATAATCATTTAAAGACCCCAATATTCTGGAGGTTTTTAATTACAGTACCATAAGAAAGACTAGACACAGCAGGTATATGGAAGTTGTGGTAAATTAGTCGCCACCTTTATTCCTGTTAACTTTCAGAACAATAGCACTCCAGATCTGGTTATCTTTGAAGACAGCACTCAGCCGAATAAGCTATTACATGGCAAACTTTATATAACGATAATTCCTAAGGCATCAAAAAAAGATTCTTTAGAAAAATGAGGTCAGTTACTCATAATGACATCCTCAATTTATTGTGTCACTGTTGCTTTCTGACACCAGGCATTACCTTCATTGAATCTCTGGGAGTGAACAAACTCAGAATATACATTTCTCAAAAGTGTCTGTCTATATTCAAACTGTATTTATTCAGTGTTCTTTATTTCACACTAATCAATATTTCATATTGACTGTGTGTCTCTTTTCAAGCTGGTTGAAACAATGCTCTGACGAGTTTCACAGCAAACACCAATTCATCTGCCTCCCCTGGGCACTGAATAAACACTCTTACAGTACTTTAGGGATTTACAACAGTATCAACCACCACTTGTGCCTTTGTAGTAAGTGAGTTACCCTGTAGCTCATTTTGAACTTCTCTGGGAACTATATACAGGAGTCCCTCGCTAATAGGCACCATTATGCAGTACATTCGGATATGCCGGACACAACGTTTGTCCCTAATAATATCGCTAGGTCACTGAATTGAATAATCCAAATAGACCCACTGAAAAATAAATACTACACTTACACTGACACCAAATAAAACAGAAGAACAGAACAAGCAGCCGACTAACTCGCTTAAGAGCAGGATTAAAAGAGGGCATATCAACTCGCTCCCCACAGAGATTAATCTCACTGCGATCGATCAGCTGGCAAAGGGCAAGCAGCTTTCAGAAATACTGCTGGACTCCATTGGTTTGAAACACAAGATGCGGATTACAATGATTACAATTCTGAATGTGAAGTCTTTAATTGCTTTCTGCAAAGAAAAGAAAGTCTGTCTCACATGAACAGAAAACACAAGTAGCCGGTAGGCTATGTGTTTTACTTTCAGCCACATGTACAATGTAACATTTTCTATGTACATTTAAAAATGATTTATTTCTGCAAAGTGTGTGCAGTATATGTAAGGTACTTTATACTCTCATAACTTTTCAATGCGGCACCATGATATGTTATTTCTCACATGCTGAGAAAGGCATAAGGCGGAGGTTGCCAGGCTAAGTAGGCTGGTTACTATCAAGACAGACTGGGAGTGCTTTTACTCAAATACCTTTCTGGCAAATTGAAACTCTGCAATAATGATTGTTCAATGTCTGAACCCACCTCAAGGGTAAAACCTATAACTTTGAAGCATTGTTCAACTGATTCAAACTGCTCCTTGTAGAATGAGTTGTTTATGATGTCTGGAACCAATTTAATATGCTCATTTTGAAGATACCTGGGAAAAAAAGAAAGAAAGGACAAATGAGCATCCAAGTTCGGTGTGATATAATACAAATATAAATGCATAAATAAATAAATACATTGTGTAACAATACCTTGGAATTGTGTTATCTGATAACTTATAATGTGCTAGTGTCTTCCTCTCTGCCAGGCCAGCATAGACATAATAGAAAATATGAAAGTTCCTCTCCCCTCTGTCAAGCAAAAACATGAATTAATTAATTCATTCATTCGTCTGGACACATTCTTTTCATGAGAAGCTTTGAAATTGTCAATAAAATTCCATGCAATCATGCTTTTTATCCACCAGGTGATGACAAAGTAAATAGAAATACCAGAACCAGTATTTAAATTATATAAAATTAGCAAGAAACTACCAGGAACAATGCTACTCAGCACAAAGCACAAACTAAAGTTTTGTGAATACAGCCCAATAATACCTAAAAAGAAAGAGATGCTAACATTAGTATTCCTATCTTCAACTTCTGTTAAATGTAGATGAATTCAGTCTTGCATAATTATTTTTAAATAAATGCAGAAACTTCAGGAGTTTTATGACGAGCAGACCTCTGGGGCGTTCTCATTCACAATCGAAGATAACAACGTTGTCAGTGTTTAATTTTAGCAGCTGTTACAAAGTCTTGTTGCTATTGTTACTGTATTAATTATATCTGCTCATAGTTAAACCCTTAGACCTGTCATAGAGGATTTTTTTTCCAATGCCATCTGAATTGTTTGCACTGAAGAATAGCGCTGCGGCAGATCACATGTTTCTAAAGCTGTGAGTAACCTGATGCCTGCGCAATAAAGGGAGGGTTTGCTTTTTACTTTAAACACATAAATCCTGTTGCATAAGAAACTCATCTAGACTTACAGTCCTCAAAAATTAAGGGGGTCGTCTGAATACGTACTGCTTCAAAAGATTATTCAAAGGGTATGGTACTTAAGTGTTCAGATATGTGCGGAAAGCCATGAAAATCACAACTTCTCTCATCTGCTACCTTCCCTAGAAAACTACCCACTGAACCACAACTTCCTCTACTGGAAATCTCTAAAAAGAACTGTTTACATGTGCACCAGCAATGTCTTCTCAACAGTAATGTTTACATAACGGCTTGTTTACCATTTTTAGGTAAAGTTCAGGGCCTTGCCCACTCAGATCCCCCCATCACACACACACACACACACACACACACACACACACACACACACACACGAAATGGCATATTGCTACCTTTAGTTGATCATATCAGTTACATGGGTTGTATGTTGCAAGCATTTTTTAGTATAATCCTTTTTAATAGTTTATAAACAGGTTAATGAAAATACAATTTGTGTTTTAAATACCCCACAAGCAGTAGTCCTTCTTTGAAGTTTTTATTGCATTTGGTACAGTGACTAAAAAATAAAATAAGATAAAATAAAACAATGTATTGTGGGGTAGACTCTTATTTAAGTAATAACTGACAAACATGTTGTGTGCGTTCAATTTTAATATCTGAGGAAATCGACTTTTCCAAGTAAATTATTGTATCATCAATATGTAGCCAGTGGATAGACGTAGTAAACAGCTCATTGCAATCAACTTATCATTGGGTTCAAATTCCCTTTGGCTAGCTTTGAGCAATCCAGCCTGAAGTCTCACTGACAGGACTCATGGAAAAAAAGACCAGTCCTGCATGTCTTGCCCCCAGTTATCAGGGGAGGCAGGAAAGCAAACATTGCAGAAATCACTGTTAGAACTAAATGTCAGAGACTGCAGAGAAAGACCAAGCAATAGTGCTGACAGGACATATGATCACTGCTTCATATGTTACAGCTGGTTGCACCAATAAAGAGATCAATGGAGAAAGCGCTTGAAATGATCCCTTCTGTATTTTCCAAGGGCTAGGGAAATTAACTCCACTGCCTAATATTGCAGTACAATCTGTGTCACTTTGTGTGACTGTAAATGCCATATACCTGTACACAGTATGTTTACCTTAAGTGTTTACTTACAAAGCCTGATGGTTGACTCTAGATTTCTCTAGGAGGTATTCGGAGATCTGGGCTCCAACCACTGTCCCTCCGCAAGTGAACTTCATTTCCAAATACTTGCCAAACCTGCTGGAGTTGTCATTTATAACAGTGCAGGCATTCCCAAAGGCCTCCACCAGACTGTTCACCAGGAGTATCTTTTCTTGAAGTGTTCTGTTGTTGGCCTGTAAATGATAATTAAAGAAAAAGGTGTGGTAATTCACCATTTTTTTTCTTCATTTTTTTAATGTTTTTTTTTTTTTTTTTTTGTAGTCTACAGAATCCCCCTGCATCAAAATCTGCAACGTGTGATGTCACTAGGTCTTGGATAGGTTAAACGCAAACAATTTCCATATTTAGTCTACCTTCGTTTCAATTCAGAATCCTACTCGCAACAGCTGTGCAATAGTAATCTGCAAAGATATTGTAGATTTAACTTGTACTATCATTATAGAAGCAGGCACTACCTCCCTCATGTGGGAGGGACACTTGAAGCTGTAAAGAAGGGAGTTTGTCTAGACACACAAAATTGGTGTTGCATTTCGAGTACCCAGGGGTTGCCACAGTGTTATATTCACTGTGAAATGAATTTAAGAACTCACAAAGGTTAAAAAAACGTGTTTGCAGAAATTGTGGCAATCTTAAAATGTTAACAATTTCCTGAAATTAGTGCCAACTCATTAACCTGTTTGGAGAGGGTGCAGAATCTTCTTCTGAGAGCTGGGGAATTCAAATCATGACTGCAACATTACCCATCCATAATGTACAACGTATCTATATATTACCTCAGCACACAGCAGTGTGGGATTTCTGCAGCATTTCACACACACCATTAGCTCGCAATGCTAGCGGAACCGTTCTCCTTTGGGACAGCCTGTCTCGCTCACATTTAAGAAAGCAATCCAGACAGTGGGAATGCAGAACCCAGAACAGTGGGAATGCAGAACCCAGACTACAGTTTTAATTTAACATGTCCATAGGACCATTTTTATGAAATAACAGAAGACAATAAAAAATATTTTGTAACACAATTAGAAGGCGTACACAGGATAAACGTTCACCTTACAGCCCATGTAAAAGTCCTACCTTCCCAAGAACTGTGAGCTGCTGGACTAAAAGATGGGCACTCTCAGTTTTCCCAGCTCCGCTCTCCCCACTGATTACAATGCACTGAAAGGGACAAGAATGCCACTAATTAGTCTGCAGAGCAATGGCTTGTAGAAATTAAACTTTGTTGCTATTTATTAGACCCCTTAGAATGGTATAACTGTTAGTAACAACAGTTCTGCATTATTATTTGTTTATTTAGCAGACGCCTTTATCCAAGGCAACTTACAGAGACTAGAGTGTGTGAACTATGCATCAGCTGCAGAGTCACTTACAACAACGTGTCACGGTTAAGTGACTTACTCAGAAAATGAATCAGAGATGTCGATTGGTCAGAAATCTGATTGGTCAATATGAGGTCCCTAATCTCTGGTAAAGGTCCTTGAATGTTTAATCTCTGTTCCAAAGCAATCTGCTGGAAAATATGTAAATACGGTACTCATTTATGTATGTTACCCCTTTTCTGTTTGTTGAAAGAAAATCTCTGTTCTACTACATTATATAACCGCTTATACTGATCCCTAAACTAAGACGGGGAATCCACAAAACCCACATTATAACCGCCCACATAATTCACATTGAAAACAAAAATCTGTACCTGATCTGCATTGTAGGAAACCAGGGACTGATAGGCGATATCAGCAACAGCAAAGATGTGTGGCGGATTTGCAGTCCGCTTGGCCCCGATGTACATTTTAGTGTACTGAAGAAAACAAATACACAATGACATAGTAAATCTGTGTGTACTTACACATCATTACAATGGTTTTATGCAAATTTCAATGTATTTAACGTGTAAATCCTTTTGCACGATATAAGCACAATTATATAAGAAAATAGTTAGGGTTAGGATTGGAGTTAGGGTTAGGATTAGGGTGATAAAACACAAAAAATGTACACATTAAGTACATTGTAACCATGCATAATAACACTGTAATCACATGTAAGTACACAAGGATTTACTAAGTGACTACTATGTAATTACACAGTAATTAGAGACACCTAATGTAAAGTGTGACCTTAACTTACTCTAAAAGAACCAGATGCAGTACATATTCATTGAGTTGCTTATTGCGGTTGCAGTCACATTTAATTTGTCCTGTTGTGTAGCCTGCCGGTCCTATTGAGAATTTAACTCAAAGTTAATGAGATGCTGCACACTTTGGAAAGTCCCTTTGCAAAATTCATCGCAAACCTGTGGGGCGTAGAGATCCATCTTCTGGAATGGATTGACTGCGATGAGAATATCTCCCACATAGGTATAGATTTTCTCCTTGGAATAACGGTTCTGCAGCTGCTCTGTGACTGTGTTCTGATAAAGGATAAAAGCCATGTTAGTTTTTCATATTTTTTTACATTAACACTTTAAATGACTACATCTCCTTTGCCTTTGGAGTGCCCTTTAAGTAAGGTCTGTTCTTTAATGGGTATGTTTGCATCAATGAGGATATATAAAAGCCAATTTCAGTTGATTACTATACCAGGCAGAACACTGTTGGGTAAATAGAATATACTGTATAATATATTGTATATAAGCGATTAGTATATAGGCTATATAGACGGCTTTAATCCTGAGGCACTTCTGAAAATAATCTGAACTCTAACAGTTGCTTCCAGAATAATGTACCCACATTTTCAGCAGACAGCATGTTGGTTGATAGGCAAGAATCTCTGACTCTGCTGTCTTAAAAGGGCATTGTCCCCTGGATGTAACTATGGTTTTTCTCTCAGGGTCTTTAGTTTCCCACTATGAGCCGAGGTCTGCAGTCCATATTTGTTTTATGAATTAGTTAAGAAAGTAAGTGAGGCAAGGTTGTGTACTAAATATGATTTTATATATTTTGTTTAATATAGCCGTTACAGAACAAAGAAAGAAATAACTTTCTCGCTGCAGCATAGAATTCTCAGAGGAGTCCGTTGAGTTTGTAAATGTTGTAATTATTTACATCATCAAGTTGGATTTGTTCGAATTTTAGGAAGTCAGAAAACACTGAAAAAAAGTTTTTCATGACGGCTTTAGTGTTTGTTATGTAGTATAGTTTGTAATTAATTTTCTGTAACATAAAAAAAAATCGATGTCCGCCATTTTGCTTTGTTGTGTGAAGACAGGAAGGACGTTCAGCGTGATGACGGAATTTGAGGGAGTTCGTAAAAAAACTATTGACAGCAAGCAGCGTCACGGGGGGCAATAGTTGGATCTATTTGTGGTCATGTGATGAGGTTTTTAACATATCTATTATGTATTTTATATTGTAGTACTGCCGTTGGTATATTTGTTAATAGAAATGTCAAAACTTTTAAGGGGTTGTATCTTACATACTTCCATGAATCTTATCCGTTGTGCACTTATATTCATATATATGTCTCAAATGTACACTTTTGAAATAAACTCAAATAGCAAATGTATTTTCATTGTAAAATCTGGATTTCTGGTAATTTGCTGGAAAAGCTCTGTTTGAAAGACTTGCATATTTTGCAGATTCCCCACCCCTTTAACCAACCAACTGCTTCCCCTATTGAATGACATGCTTTTATGAAATGATCTAGGAAGTGCATCAGTAACATGCTTCCTGAATGCAAGGCGAGCAAACTGAGAACTTTCTTTAATCTATAGAAGTGTAGTGTTGGATACTGGGGTCTGCTCAATTGATGTCAATGTTATTGTTTAAATCGTTACCAATCACAGTGGATAGATGATTACCACACACGTTAAATGTCTGCTAAGAAATAAATAAGAGTCTTACTTCATCGAGTATTTCTAAACTCGCTAAATCATCCACATCGTCCAGGTTGGAATTGAAAGACTTCATGTAGCTGCTTTTCTTCGTATTAATACGTTCATGCCTAAAAGAAAGAAAAATGTTTTTAAAAAAAAAGAAAAAGAGAGAACAATTATTTACTAACAAACTTTACCTTTAAGTACAAAGCAGATTAGTATCCTTATGTCTAATTAATATGTTGACTCTTGGTAGTTTTCTGTAGCATTATTTTGTGCAATGTGAACTTTTTTATTTCTTATTTTTTACAAAGTTTGTTGTTCAATAGTGGTCCTTTTGTTTGGTATTTTGGCTTGAGATGAACAGCTCAATGAGATTTAGGTTGTGTTACCAAGAGGCTTACTTTTCACTCTAAGTAAGGCTTTTGTGATATTCTGTCACAATGATTGCATGCTCCAAAATTTCTGATTTTCAAGTGTATAAAAATAAATTGATTTCTATTTGTTAAAGACCTATTTATTCTTATATATATATATATATATATATATATATATATATATATATATATATATATATAGCTCTGGAAAAAATTAAGAGACCACTGCAAAATTATCAGTTTCTCTGGTTTTACTATTTATAGGTATGTGTTTGGGTAAAATGAACATTTTTGTTTTATTCTATAAACTACTGACAACATTTCTCCCAAATTCCAAATAAAAATATTGTCATTTAGAGCATTTATTTGCAGAAAATGACAACTGGTCAAAATAACAAAAAAGATGCAGTGTTGTCAGACCTCGAATAATGCAAAGAAAACAAGTTCATATTCATTTTTAAACAACACAATACTAATGTTTTAACTTAGGAAGAGTTCAGAAATCAATATTTGGTGGAATAACCCTGATTTTCAAGCACAGCTTTCATGCGTCTTGGCATGCTCTCCACCAGTCTTTCACATTGATGTTGGGTGACTTTATGCCACTCCTGGCGCAAAAATTCAAGCAGCTCGGCTTTGTTTGATGGCTTGTGACCATCCATCTTCCTCTTGATCACATTCCAGAGGTTTTCAATGGGGTTCAGGTCTGGAGATTGGGCTGGCCATGACAGGGTCTTGATCTGGTGGTCCTCCATCCACACCTTGATTGACCTGGCTGTGTGGCATGGAGCATTGTCCTGCTGGAAAAACCAATCCTCAGAGTTGGGGAACATTGTCAGAGCAGAATGAAGCAAGTTTTCTTCCAGGACAACCTTGTACTTGGCTTGATTCATGCCAAAGCTGCCCGATTCCAGCCTTGCTGAAGCACCCCCAGATCATCACCGATCCTCCACCACATTTCACAGTGGGTGCGAGACACTGTGGCTTGTAGGCCTCTCCAGGTCTCCGTCTAACTATTAGACGACCAGGTGTTGGGCAAAGCTGAAAATTGGACTCATCTGGGGGTGCTTCAGCAAGGCTGGAATCGGGCAGATTTGTCTTTGTGAAGGACGCATGAATCAAGCCAAGTACAAGGTTGTCCTGGAAGAAATCTTGCTTCCTTCTGCTCTGACAATGTTCCCCAACTCTGAGGATTGGTTTTTCCAGCAGGACAATGCTCCATGCCACACAGCCAGGTCAATCAAGGTGTGGATGGAGGACCACCAGATCAAGACCCTGTCATGGCCAGCCCAATCTCCAGACCTGAACCCCATTGAAAACCTCTGGAATGTGATCAAGAGGAAGATGGATGGTCACAAGCCATCAAACAAAGCCGAGCTGCTTGAATTTTTGCGCCAGGAGTGGCATAAAGTCACCCAACATCAATGTGAAAGACTGGTGGAGAGCATGCCAAGACGCATGAAAGCTGTGCTTGAAAATCAGGGTTATTCCACCAAATATTGATTTCTGAACTCTTCCTAAGTTAAAACATTAGTATTGTGTTGTTTAAAAATGAATATGAACTTATTTTCTTTGCATTATTCGAGGTCTGACAACACTGCATCTTTTTTGTTATTTTGACCAGTTGTCATTTTCTGCAAATAAATGCTCTAAATGACAATATTTTTATTTGGAATTTGGGAGAAATGTTGTCAGTAGTTTATAGAATAAAACAAAAATGTTCATTTTACCCAAACACATACCTATAAATAGTAAAACCAGAGAAACTGATAATTTTGCAGTGGTCTATTAATTTTAAACAGAGCTGTGTATACTGTATATATGTGCACATTTATTAGAACACCCCATTGCTTCTGTTATTTTGATTTGTTGTACACATGAAATGAAATGACTAACAAAATCTTGGAAAATTGTCAACATAGGGAAATTAGTGATTGTTTTATTGAATGCATGACTTTAAGAGGCCACACATTCAATTAAATAAAAATAGTAAGAGAAAGGCAACACAGACACATGGCAAAATGCATGAGACTTTTTAGAAGTTGTTTAAGATACCCAATTAAAGCACAAAGTGCTAATATTTTCACACATGAGTGCCTATTGTTTCTACATCACTGATTACTGACAGAAAATTGAAATTCTCACACCCAGAAGTTTCCATGCAGGTAGGTAGGTATATATATATATATATATATATATATATATATATATATATATATATATATATATATATATTAAAGGATAGAAATGACAAATGTTGAGGTGGTTCTAATACATCTGCACACACACACAATAATCAGAAATATTATACAAATCTTACATTGTAACACGTTATGCAGTTAACTGCAGTATATATATATTACCATGCCAAGCAGTACTAATACAGTATACTGATATTCCCATATTAAAAACAAATATCAATGCAATATATCACAAATATATCTTATTATATTTCAGATACATATTTTAATATTGTGGAATATATTCTTAATACTTTTATTTTTCATTTAGATAAATCATAATTTTGTATATACTTTTTCAGCATTGTTAGTAAATTAATCATATTCTGGGGTACCACTGACAGATTACTCATTAAAATCCTTAGCATATTTTTAAAGAGGAGACAGTTATGTATATATAGGGATATGAAGATATTTAGTGAGTAGCCAGTCTAAGTGAAGTCATCTGGAAACAAACTCCCCATCCCCTGTTGTACTGCTTTCCTAGAAAAAGAACATTTAAGGATACCATTCTACTCGTGAGATGTCTTGCTCAGTAAAATATTTACTATACAGGGATACCAAGATATTAAGTAAGTAAAGGGTCTTGCTGTAAATCATGTATTGTTGCCATAATATGTGCACATATATATAATTATACATTTGTGGTGTTCCATAACCAAAATGAGGCAGTACAATTGACCTTCCATGCATAACTATACTTTGAAACTAAAATAGACAGTTAAAAAAAAGTGAAGAAAGAAATGGTTTCAGAAAAAAGCAGTTTCAGTCTTGTCATGGTATGAGCCTGTACAATAGAGCCAGCAGACTGGTTTAAATAACAGTTGCCCGTTATTTAAAAGGCTATCATTGTTAAAGTTCCCTACCTTTCTGTATTTCCTGTGCTTCTGTCTGGGTTTTTTTCTTGTTGTTCTCTGTGCACAAAAATGAAAGGTTTCTTTTTTGGCACTTTTTTTTTTTTTTTTTCCTGTTTTGCTCCGTGAAGTTTGTTATGAAATATGCACAAATGTGATTTATTTTGTTGGACCCAGAGCTTTATTGTCAGAGATTTACTTGACATTAGTTACCAAGCTCTTAAAAATCTGCCGTGTAGAGTATATACACACTCTACTTATCGCTAAAGTAGACACTACTAGGATAACCCAGTAATGTACTGATGACTCTAGAACAGTCATGTGAATTTTTTGTGACCATATTATAAAAATAGCATGAGCTAAAATATACAATATTACACTCCAAATTAACAAATATTGAAAGGTGAAATGTCACTGCTGTCCTAGTTCTATTGCTGTCCAATGTGAATTAAAATCTTACAATTGAGTATCCTTTCTTGTTTGAGTGAAGACATATGACAAAATGCATTTAAATTAATGCAGAACTAACAGAAACACTCACAGTGAGAGGAATTGCTTATACAAGCCCTTTAAGTAACATTTAATTTAAGATGAAATGTCAGATTAAGTATAGTGATGCTAACACTACAGTTTAAGTATTCATTAATATACACTTAAACATGTTATTACATCTTGACCAATAACAAGGGATAACAATGCATTGCTATCAAAATATTTTCAAAATCTCCTAATGTTGGGTTATAAATCAATTACAGTATAAGATGTTCTATATGCTTTATAACACAGTATTAATATTCAGAGATGCAGTATTATTTATAACACATTCTTAAAGTGTTAATGTTGCTTTATAAAATGGCAAACATAGAGGGAGCCTTCTTATTGGCTATCAACAATCAACCATCTTCGGTAGGAGTGGGGAAGGTGGGGGTTCTGTTTTAGAAGCACAAGGGTGTAACTTCTTATTCTAACAAAATAACTTAAGATCAGTCAAATCACATTTGTAAACGACCCCAATTTGCGAGAATCAAGTAGCATTTGTATTTTGTTGCTGGAACAGTGTGCATGGAGGAAACGGCTAGAAATTGCCACTAATAAGCTACAGCCAGTTGCTTCAGAGTTGACAGTAATAGCTGATTTAAAGTGGCCTTATTGACAAGTTGCTGCTACATTATCAAATACAATGGTTTTAAAACCTGAATGAATGAAGTGAGATAAGTGTATGTCTTTCACAAACCTGTCTTACCTACAATGGAATCAGCAGTAGGCCTACTGAAAAGATTTGTCATCTGATAAAAGCTTTTCATCAAAGATAGTTGCAAATTCATTTTTACTGCTCCAAAAAAAAAAAACCCTCTCATTACCATTATAAAAGGTTATTGAGGGATATCATGGTAAAAGCATAACACCGTGGAGTGAAGTTTAGTAAAAGGGTGATACAGCATAGGCAAGCATGGGGAAAATCAGAAAAGAGCACAAGCAGGTTGGTGAATGAATAGTATAGGCATAGGAGATGTATGAGAAACTGCAAAATTACTGGCCGTATTTGCTGTGGTGAACTACTAAATTGCATTGTCGATGACAAGTTAAATTTCAACTAGTTTCTAGTTTGTTTGTTTTTTCTTTACAGAGATATTGGGGATCCTAATCTGAAAATGTAGGCATGAAAACTGATAAGGGTTACTTTATATTAAGCAATAATTACAGATTAATAAATGTTACTATTGATTACTGTAGGACAGGGTTAAGACTAGAATTAGGGTCATATATTAAATAATGCAAATTTAAAAAATGAAAACTTCTATACAATTATATTGTACATGTAATCTCATCCCCAACTTTGCACACTGCTTTCAATGTGTGGATTTAATTGCATAACACACTTTGATCCCATTGCACTGATAACTGTATTCCAGAAGCTTATTGGACATGTATTTTGACAGTGCACAGTTCTGACATTTACTTCAAACAGTCTTCATTTCATGTGCTGTCAGTTTAGCCATGTTCTCATTCACTGTAGATTGTATAACTAACCCTCATTGTATGTATATTGTCAACTCAAAGCAATCCCTATACCATGTACAGTGTTACCCGTGTTAATTTGTCATTCCTCAATAGAATTTTTTCCAAAATTATGGCACCAAAATAACATTATTTTTCATAAATATTTAACAGTTACAACATTTTTTTTTTTTTACTCTGGCTATGTGAATCCTCCCTTCCTTGTTATATATATATATATATATATATATATATATATATATATATATATATATATATATATATATTCCTGAAACTTTTCTAAACTTTGTTTAACAAGTTTTTTTTGAATACCGAGCTTCTTTTATTGTAAATATCTGTAAATAGGGTCACAGAACACAGAATAGGGCCAATTCTATATTCTCAGGACTAGTCTTGACACAATCTAAATACCTGGTTTTCTCAATGATTCCCATTTGCTGGTTGAGGTCTATGAGTTCCATCAACTGCTTTTGTAGGATTTTCTCTTTTCCTTGGACTTGTTTGATAAAATCATGTTGCAAGAGGTCTGGCACATTGGGACGCTGCTCAAAGTCCTTAATCAGGCATCTGTGCTGACAGAAAACACAGAGTCACAGTGTCCTTTTTAGATTTAAAAACATTTGAGACAGTTGGATTATCAAGTGCTGCCAACTATACATATTCTGTCCAACCAGTACATACTGTAAGCTGCTTTTAAGAATGACATATTTCTTATAAAAAAATTATATTAATAGTCATTTTGGTAACACTTTAAAATAATGGCCGCAAATTCATAATGAATTCCAGCTGAATACCACAGGAATAACACCTGAATATCTAATGCACTTCCTCTGAGTTCTGAAGTAATTCATTTAGAATTCAACCCTGTTAATTCATGTGGATTTGAATTACCTGTATTCATTCCATGTTCCTTTGTAACGACTGACATTGATGTATAAGGCATTGGAATAAGTGTTAATTCATGCATGAATGCATGTCTTATACATGTGATCAAATTATAACCTTTTGACCTCAGGAATCTTTGAAATGTATAAACCCAACAGCAATAAGTAAATAAATAAATAAACAAACAAATAAATAAATAACTATGGAAAAAAAGCTTGAATTGAATTGTAATGTTAAAATAGAACTTTCTAGTTGTGGAAATCATCACGTAGTGTGATCATAATTCTCTACAGAGTATCAGTGATAAGGTGCTTCTACAGTAGATACAGTAACAATGCCATTGATTAAGACATGCTTTATCAAAGCCTAATCAGTCAGTGCCACTCACTTGCAAATGAAGTCATTAAAATCTGCAGACCACAGTTCTGGTTGATGAAGGGTTGATGGTGGGTTTCTGTGAAGATCAATGTGAAAACGATTTTGAACAAGAGCAACTGAAACAAATCACAATGTGTAATGTGTTAAAAAAAAAAAAAAAAAGCTCAGTAAAATAGTATTGATTCCTCTCACTTTAAGGAGACAGTCAGTAGCCTGTTTAGAAAAGCAATGATTCACTTAACCTGTGTCTTCCAGATCCCCACACTAACTTGGAAGAAAAAAAAAAGTATAAGGAAAAAAAAAGTGCCAAATATAGCCTAACAGCCTCTTCATTGCTCAAGCAAGTCGCCTGAATGCAGGCACGTTCAAGAAGCTATTAATCTGCTGTCATATAAACCCGCAGGTTATCAGTCTTAAAGCATATAATAAACAAGGTTGGCTTTCCCTCTAAATGAGCTCCTTCAAGGAGCACTTCCACCTTTATAATGTAGCATAGGTTTGTGCTATTCCACAATGAACTGTACTCTGTAGCAAGGCCTTACCATTGAAGAACAGTGCCATTCATCTTCTCTGACTTGCAATGCCGGGTACATTGCTTTTAACACAGGGTGCTTTAAGTAACTGAGCGGCTCAGAGCAAGAACCTTCCCCCTCATCAGATCAATGATTAAATCAGCTCTGTAGGGCTCTGAGCTGCTCAGGGGGAGCGGAACTGAACTTGCCGTTAAGTGAGCTGCTCTGGGCGGCTCAGTTCCTTAACACACCCAATGGCTTTCTTAACCTGGTATCAAACTCAGTGCGTGTTGAGGCAGTGAATGTTGCTAAACAATGGAAACTTTTTTCTACCATCAGCAATTAATGGCTCTGTAACAGGGGAGGTCTGTGCTGACTGTCTGGCGCATGCATGGTTCTGCAGGAAGAGGGCAGCAGCCTCGTAAGATCCACCTGTCAGTCATGGTGATGACACGGAGTGGTGGGGAACAGGGTGTTTTGGCTTTCCCTCTCTCTGAGTGGCTGAGAGACGGGCCTTGGGGGATTGCTCGGCCCATAAGAACTGCGCTTGGTTGTGCATTTGGGTGGCCATGACCAGAGAAGCCCAGTGACGCTAGCTGAGGTGCCACTGATCAACACAAAAAAGTCCATAATGTCAAAGAGAAAAATAAAATCTACAAATTGTTCTAAATTAATTACAAATATAAAACAGAAAATAATTGATTGCATAAGTATTCACCCCCTTTGCTATGAAACACCTAAATAAGCTCTGGTGCAACCAATTGTCTTTAAAAGTCACATAATTAGTTGAATGGAGTCCACCTGTGTGCAATTAAGGTGTTTCACATGATTTCAGGTTAAATACACCTGTCTCTGGGAGGTCCCAAAGTTGGTTAGTACATTTCCTAACAAAAACTACATCATGAAGACGAAGGAACATTCAAAGCAAATCCGGAATAAGGTTCTTCAAAAGCACCAATCAGGGGTAGGATATAAGAACATTTCCAAGGCATTGAATATCCCCCGGAGCACAGTAAAGTCCATTATTAAGAAATGGAGAGAATATGGCACAACTGTGAATCTGTCTAGAACAGGCCGTCCTCAAAAACTGAGTATCCGGGCGAGAAGGGCACTAGTCAGGGAGGCCACCAAGAGGCCTATGGCAACTCTAAATGAGTTACAGTCTTCCACGGCTGAGCTGGGAGACACTGTACATATGGCAACAATAGCCCTGGTGCTTCACAAAACTGGCCTTTATGGGAGAGTGACAAAAAGAAAAACATTGTTGAAAAAAACTCACATCATATCTCGGCTAGAGTTTGCCAGCAGGCTGAGACCAAGTGGAAGAAGATTCTATGCTCTGATGAGACCAAAATAGAGCTTTTTGGCCTCAACGCTAAGCGCTATGTTTGGCGCAAGCCTAACACTGCACATCATCCTGAGAACACCACCCCTACCGTGAAGCATGCTATGGGGATGCTTCTCTGCGTCAGGGCCTGGAAAGCTCGTGAAGATAGAGGGCAAAATGGATGCAGCAAAGTACAGAGAAATCCTGGAGGAAATCTGCTGAAGTCTGCAAGAGACCTGGGACTTGGGAGAAGATTCATCTTCCAGCAGGACAATGACCCCAAACATACAGCCAAAGCCACACTGGAGTGGCTTAAAAACAAAAAGGTCAATGTCTTGGAGTGGCCCAGTCAAAGCCCGGACCTCAATCCAATTGAGAATATGTGGAAAGAGTTGAAAATTGCTGTTCACCAAAGGTCCCCATCCAACTTGACGGAGCTTGAGCGATTTTGCAAAGAAGAATGGGCAAAAATTGCAGTGACCAGATGTGCAGGTAGAGACTCATCCAAATAGACTCATGGCTGTAATTGCTGCCAAAGGTGCCTCTACCAAATATTGACTCAAGGGGGTGAATACTTATGCAATCAATTATTTTCTGTTTTGTATTTGTAATTAATTTAGAACAATTTGTAGATTTTATTTTTCACTTTGACATTATGGACTTTTTTGTGTTGATCAGTGGCAAAACTCCTAATTAAATCAATTTTGATTCCATGTTGTAACACAATAAAATGTGGAAAAGTCCAAGGGGGGTGAATACTTTTGAGAGCCACTGTATACCAACAATATACTGTGTACTGAGAACTGTCTACCCGATTGGATTGAGCACCCCCCCTGATATTGAGCATGTTCTCCTGGTACAGATATACCCAGGTCCCTTGACCACAGCCTGTTCCCAAGCGAGCAGATATCTGCTATTTGAACTGCTGAGCATCAGTACACAGGTGTGTATGTGTGGACTAGGGATGTGGGGTCAAATTGAAAGTGAGCAAAGTCAATCTGAAATGGGCGTGGTCACATTGAAAGTAGGAGGGGCCAAGAAAAACAAAACACGGGCTATTCATAGAATAAGCCCCACACAGGAGGTTCCACTCCAGCTAATTTCAATGAGTAGAGCGTTAGAGATGGTTTGGGGCGGCTGGGAATTCTGCAATACCAGCCTATGAAACACATGCTGCAGGGGTAAAAAAAAAAAAATACATTGCTACATTTGTATGGGTAATAAGGGTTTTGTTGTTCTGCAATATTCCACTGGGTACCTTTACATATATTGTATTTGAAACCAGAGTGGAACCTCTAACATTAAAAGGTAGTAAACCATACACAAGTTGTTTGGCCCAGCCAAATGATGGATTTGGCCCAGGCCTTTGCCAAATCCTGTACAACATTTCGTGTGGACTGTGGATTCTCTTTTTTGTGTTTTACTAAATAAAGTCCCTTTGGTGTATATCTAGCTTTACTGGTGTTCCCATTGAAAAATCCAGACAAAGCTTTATGAATAAGTACTCAGATAATATTTAAACTTAATTCATCTTGGGGGAAAAAAAAACATCTTGAAATGTGAGACATATGTTAAAGAAGCTTGAATACACTAACTGTGTAATGAAACCAAAGAATTGTTTAAAACGAGCCAAGCTCCATTTTTATAATTAACTACACAGATGAACTTGATTTTACTGTGTAAGTATACTCTGATGTTTAGAACAAGCAAGTGCATGTCATTGCAGCACTCACAATGAGTGCTACAGCACTTGCTGCAGCAGAGTCGTGCAGGTTAGGAGATACGCAGTGTGATGTATCCTCTTGACTGAAGCCTGCCAGTAATAGATGGAGTACAAACGCCAGAGGGTGTGACCCAAAACAAATGACTCAGCCTTCAAGTTGATATAGGTGATATTGGAATAACAAACAAAGCCATAACATTATGTTCTCTTCTAAAAAATAATTCAAAAGGTTGACGCTAGAAAGCTTAAAATGTACTTTGAGGTTACTTTAAGAATTCTTACAGGCACCTTAGTTGTGTCTTGCTAGGTTTACAACATTAGCAGTTTGATTTTTGTTTGAACAAAAATTGTGCAAAATGTGATAAATCTACTTTCTATTTTTACAGTACTTACTGTATACTATTTGTTTCTCGACAGAAAGAAGTCTGGAATATTCCTTACACCTAGGTTAAAACAGCAACTTTAATCAGCCTTCAAAAACACAGCCTTCTTTAAAAGGCATTTACAGTATACATGTAGAAATGCAAAGATATTTCTAGCAGGGAATAGCATCCCACTCAGACAATGTCTCTGATGCTGTACTATAAATTTAGCAAAAACAAACAAAACAGCATATTCATCTCTAAATGTTTAGAAATGAGTTTCCTCCTGTTCCATACATAAAGTCCTCTTAATCTACAAACCAATCATCTGAATTATACTTTTGTTTTCTTGCCCCCACTTACAGTACATATTTTGTCAAATTCACTTGCTAACTATTCAACTGTAAATGCAGTTTCCAGCTAATTAAAATTAGATCATTAAAACAGTTTTTGAAGGTGTATTTTACTGTCCTGTAAAACTTATTACAAAAGAAATATCAAAAGCACACAGAGGAAAGTATATGTTATTTGGCATATAAAGCACAGACTGAACATTAAATCCCACTAAAGTTTCTATAAATCCACTTTACTTTTTTTTTTTAGATATGCAGTTAGGAAAACATCAACTACAAATGACTGAATATAGTTAACCCTTATGTGTTAATATATTTGTAAGTGTCTCATGTGGGACTAGATTGTTTATGAGCTGTGTTCTATATCAAAGCATACAGAGTCTTCTTCTCAGCTGCAGGTTTTCTTACACCTCTTAATGTGCCTATACTGAATATAAATAGCAACTTGCATTTGATACACAATACAAATGAATGAGAATTTTAGTTTTTTCTCAAGATTCTAAAACATTTCATTTAAGATATGCAGCCAGGGAAGCAGATCTAATATTAGATTTACAGTTTGACACCTACCGGTAATCTTAAAATTACAAACACATATTGTTTTATACGCGAAGGCAGTGAACCCTCATTTACTGCAGCTTAAGAAAGGAAGGTGTCAAGCTGAGTTGTTTACTGACTCAAAACTGACTCTCCATCGCATTAGATTCAGTGAGAAGAGAAATAACTGAATGCTATCTATCTGACAGTTACCATAATCTCAAATAGGACACAGTTGTTGTCTTGTGACTTTGTTATCAGTTACCTGTGGTGCCATTATATTACATAAACAGCAGAGAGCCCCAACATATGTAAAAAATAAAACGCATTCACATTACCTTGGTATTTTAAAGAGTGCTCTCATGGGATGCAGATCCGCAAGTGGTGGATCTCCATCTCCCAGCTCAATGGCAGTAATACCAAGAGACCAAACATCACACCTTGAATCATAGGTAGAATCCAGCTGCTGTTCGCATGCAATTACCTTGAAAAGAGAAGAACACAGAGTTACAGAGCCTCTTTCATTTGCATGTACAGCAAATTTCCATTCCTCTAGTTCCTGAACGAGTTTGTCTGCACCCACTGCTGTCCAGCACAAAAGTACTGAATTACATAATTCACCTAATCACCGTGCAGGATCACTTGCTATGGTGAAGAGGCGCTGGGCTCTGCAACAGCAGCCTCCAACAGTGGGGTCACCATGTGGGAGGGAGAGGAAGCAGAAGAACATCATAGAATGAAGTCATGGATTTAAACAGAGAAACGAACAGAAGGTACTGTACAAATGAAATCGGAAACAAAAGAGATTTTCAAACACAAATCCCCCGAGAAACAGAATAAGAATTCAGTCAAAACTTCCGAAGTGCACTGAAAGACAATTTTCAAATGAATCGTTTTATTTAGAGCATTTGTATTTTTGTGAGAAAGACTGCAGTCAAGAATCGGGGGTGTGGTAGTATTAAAAACCCTTACTATCTGTATGTCTCCTTTTTGAGATTTTGCAAACTGGTTTGAATTGACAATGGTAGACCATGTTATGTAGAAAAGGAAGCCATATTTTAAGAGGTGTGATGGGCTTGACTCATGGCAAGATCATCATCCATTAACATTGTTCATACATGTGGCTGTTCTAGCAATTCTGTTGTATGTGTTAATTCTAGGCACATGTGTCCCAGTTACTGGTTGATAGTAGTACATACATGAGTATTTAATGAATTGCAGTTAACTAATTCGGTAAATAATTAAGTAAAAATTGAAAATGAAGAACCCTTATTAAATGTATAATACACTCAATTCTAACTATACAGTATAACAGTATGACATTTATTATTGTACCAACACATCTTAGCCATAACAGCTATCTTGTTTACTGTCTTAACACTCAATGGACCCAATATAATCAATGTATGAATTCCTAGATGATACTGTATAATATTTTTGCATCACTGCAGCTGTTCTGTCCTCATGGTATTGCAGAAGTAGCAACAATGTTTACAGTTTTTTCCATATGATTCAAACAAATTGGGATTTTAGCATTAACCCAAAATCGACTTTTGTTTATAACTACTGTACATGCTCAGCTGTTAAAACATACCTCGGGTGCCATCCAAAAAGGAGTGCCCACTGAAGTATTCCTGCGAAGGCGATCGCTTGTCAGCTGGGCAGAGACACCTAAATGTCAAAAAAAAGGAAGGAACATTGCAAAAAGAACGTGATTGATCTAAGATCTATATGAAAACTATGCATTGGAATAGATATTCATCATCAAAATCAGCACTAGCATTCTTGTACCTTCCATTCAATACAGTAGTGTGTGCATTTATCAGAACACCCCATTGCTTCTGTTGTTTTGATTTGCATATGAAATCAAACCACTGTAACTGAAAATCTTGGGAAATGGTCCAAATAGGCAAATCAGAGAATGTCTAATTTAATTGATGCCTTTAATAGGTCACACATGCAAGAATTAAAAAAGTAAGAGAAAAGGAACACATAACCACAAATTATTTATTTCTTAGCAGACACCCTTATCCAGGGTGACTTACAATCGCAACAAAATATCATAATACAAGAGCCACAAATGGTAAAATGCATGAGATTTTTGTTTAAGATGCCTAATTAAAGCACAAAATGGTCTAATATCTTCACACACAAGTGCCTATTGTTTCTATATCACTGATTGTTGACCAGAAATTTACATTTTTACACACACAAATGGCTGCAAATGATGCTGCCACATATACAGTATGTAAATTCATAAAACTGTTTTGAATTACAAATACTTGATTGATTGAACTTGAGGAAGGTTGTCACCATAAGGCGATTTAGAATGTGTGACCAGTAAAGGTCATGACAGTTTAGGTGCAGTGAACTTATTACAAAATGCTCTTTAGCCATGGGAAGAACATTTTAACATTCAGTAGTATGGCTTTTTCAAATTATAAGAGACTAAGGATTATCAGACCATTAATATTTCCCCACGTGCTGTCAGCAAGATACCACAGAAAAGGGAGCAAACTGATTCATTAGAAACAAGGAAAGCTGTGGATGATAGTCAGCAGTTATTAGGCACCTGTCAGTAGTTATTATGATGAATTGAAGTCTCACAAACAGACTGTGACAGTGTCCCTCAGTTATATTCTGGAAATGCTTGTTTCTGATGGTATAAAAGCCTACAAAATAGAAGACTGGAATAGTTGTGTTACTTTAGTGTGGTTGAATTAAAATGTTCAATATTTGTTTTTCTCATTTGCTGGCCAGTAAACTTCTAAATCTTTTCTATCCTATTTTATGAATTGTACAATAAAAGTAATATTAACTTTATGGAACTGTAGGTTTATAAAACGTACTGTATTTGTGTATTTTATGTGATTTGAATTGTAGGCCTAGAAACCCTTATCTTATCCAAACAAGATGGCTTCTACCATGGTGATCTGTTAGAGGGGCAGGGCCTTCACTTCCAGCCGCATATGGGTTACAGGAAGTTGAAGCCTCAAATTTGACATATTTAATAAAAAATAGTTGTTTTAATTTTGGTAAACAGGACAATGATTTTAGTGCAGGAGAATGTCTAAGACAAACAATATTGGGAATGAGTATGTTATTAAACAATAATGTTTAAATATTTTTTTCCTGATAGTCATGTGACCTCCTCCTAAAGCTATATTAATGAGACCTCTGTTGTCAGTAGTTGTTAAGGTCAAGAACAGTGAGCAGAGAGCAGAGAGCATTCAGCAGAGAGCAATAAGCAGTGAGCAGAGAGCAGAGAGCAGAGAGCAGTGAGCAGAGAGCAGAGAGCAGACAGTAGAGAGCAGCGAGCAGAGAGCAGAGAGCAGTGAGCAGTGAGCCTGACTAGTGTACATTAAGGCAAGTGAGCAATGCCCTAACTATAGAATATCACCTGCATCTAAATAAATAAAAAAAATTAAAAAAATAAATCATCACTTTTGAGTTCAAGAAATGCTGTTTGGACTGTTTTCTTTGCCCTAAACATGAAACCCGCTTCATCTTGGTGTCAGAGTGGGATGTCCAGTCCTAGAAAAGGGGGATGCATAAGATTTGAACTACATATTGGTGGCAGCAGTGGGATGTCCAGTCCTAGAAAAGGGGGATGTATAAGAGTTGAACTACATATTGGTGTCAGAGTGGGATGTCCAGTCCTAGAAAAGGGCGATGCATCTTGGCGATGCATTCCAATATCTGGAAGGTTGGTGGGAGAAAAGATACCATCTTCAAAGTGTTGAGCTGGGGAAGAAGAGGCCTGTTCCAGAGGGAAAATGGAGGGGGCAGCATGATGGGAGTAGCCTTTGTCACAGATTATCACTGATTTGGTCAATTATTATTATTCATTTCTTAGCAGACGCCCTTATCCAGGGCGACTTACAATTGTTACAAGATATCACATTATACATTATTTCACATTATACAGTTATCACATTATTTTTACATACAATTGCCCATTTATACAGTTGGGTTTTTACTGGAGCAATCTAGGTAAAGTACCTTGCTCAAGGGTACAAGAGCAGTGTCCCCCACTGGGGATTGAACCCACAACCCTCCGGTCAAGAGTCCAGTGCCCTAACCACAACTCCACACATGATCAGGCAAGAGGCTGCTGAAACCCGGAGGCATTTGAATAACAGTGATTTGAATGTTGCAAATAATGCATTGCACATTCATACTGTTTACAAGTATTCAAATATTCATGGAAAAGGTTGTCCAAAAGTCTTCATCCTCAGACATATGCAAATGAGAACAGGTGTGTGGGTCATGGGATGGTCTAACCAGAATGGACGTAATCAGGAACAGGTTGTATAACATCATAACATAAAAGAAACTTCTGTAGATAGTGGGGTCCAATAGAAAGCTAAGATCGGGGCACCCCTTTCTATACTGAGAAAGGCATGCTTCCCAAGAAAATATGTTATTGGCTGACCAATAACCAGCCTCCTATGGAATCTTTGCAGACCCTGATTCACCTATGGCTATTTAGAAAACTTATTAACTCTAAAAAAATAATGGCTGTCTTAAAAGATTATGGAAAATCTATTTGGAATATTATTGTTCAAGGCATTTTTCTGGACTCTCCCATATTAGAAACAAAAACAGCATACCTTTTGGCAGTTCTTTCAGATTATCAGAATGATTGTAGTCTCAATTAGAATACCCATAAATAAATTGAAATGCCTTTTCCTCTAAAATTTATTTTCCTGTAATGAGTCACTGCGGGGGCTTTCTCATCTCTGCTGATCAGTCAGTCGTGCAGTTGGTATAAACGGTTTGCTTCACGCTTCAGATTATCACAGTATTACACAATGCATGGGAGAAACACAGAGCACATGTTTAGTTTGTAAATATCCCTTATCTACAGACCATCGGTAGGGCTCCTAATAATAACACTTCTTAAATGAAACATACATACCCTTCTTCATTTGAAAACCAGGTTTTAACCACTGATAGGCACAATATTGAAACCTATTCTTCTGGGCTGAAATCTATCTACCATAATGGAGGCATTACTTGCATTAAAGTTTTCATATAGAGCAGTGAAAATTACCTGTAAATAACAGGTTATATTAAGTGTGAAAGTGTGAATAAACATGAATTCATGTTATCATTTCTTAGATTTTATTTTATAGTTTATTACATTGGTACAAATAAAACACTGGACCAAACAAGGTATTATAACGAAAACAACCTCCTCCACTAGAATTTCGAACCCCTCTGCGTGCAGTTTTAGTTTGCATTGCCTCTGCCTGTCCCCTGCGGAGGGCTGCTTCTGTTGATCGCTCATTTTTGGTCAATGTAAGCCACCTCCACCTTTCAGAATAAACCACTTACCAAATGAAAAACCTGGACTGATGGGGCTTTTTATATCACGGTGGTCATGGGAAAGTCTCTGACATTATCATGCACATTAAATAATCGCTCACAATGCATGTAGTGTGCACGCTATGGTATGTATGGCCTTAGCATTGGAAGACAAGCGTAACATGACCAATAAGTTGCCACCTGTTCTATCAAAACATTACACACAAAAGACAACATTCCTCTGCCCAGGAGAGCAACTACCAAGAAAAGGTGTTAAAACCAATCCTCACCCAGGACAACTGGAAGCTGCTAGACTGGAAAATGCTGGCAGATGTTGGTCAACGGCTTATTTTTCCACCTGAGATTGCCACCACTAACCTTCGACCAGATATTGTCTTATGGTCTGGATCAGCACGCCTTGTTCAACTGGTAGAGTTAACAGTGGAGGAGGAGGAGGCTGTAGATGAGGCGTATGAGAGGAAGAAACTGCGGTATGCTCAACTAGCCACTGAAGCGGAAAAGCGAGGATGGAGAGTCCAGGTTTACCCAGTGGAGGTGGGTTGTCGAGGATTTATGGCACATTCTACAACCCAGTTTCTCAGAGACGTCGGATTCAGTGGCCAAGAGTTGCGTCGCACAGTGAAGAACTTATCTGAAGCAGCAGGGAGGAGCAGCAACTGGCTGTGGGTGAGACGGAAAGATTCTGGCTGGGGATCTCAAGCACAATAGAAAGAAAGAAACGCTGATGTACAGGTAAGTAAGCTGGGCTGAGTTGAGTGGGGGATGGAGGGGGGTGATGCTGGGACGCCAGAATCACCGTCAAGCTCTCTTGAGGGGAAGGTGCCCACTTGAAGACCCCAGAGATGTACCCTACTTAGCTCAATCCAGACGGTTGTCATGCTGATGCGCTGGGGATACCGCACTGTGGTTGATCCCCGGAGTCAACATTGCAGCCGTTGTGTGTGCTGATGCGCTAGGGAGGCAAAATAAGCTGATCCCTGGAGGCAGCATTACACTTCAGCCATCAACACCTGACAGAAGGATATCTACATCATCATATGGAAGGAAGCGCAAATGGATGGAGACACAGATGGATCACATTAGTTATCTGTAAAGCTACGTCTTAGTTGGTGCTTATCTTGGTGCAAATCAGCATGAAGTTTTAACATCTACTCTCGTGTAATGGAAATCATGTAAATTAGCCAAATAGTGTGCACTTAAATGAATGTGTTCTGTGTTTGTAAATGGGGCAGTAAATTTAGATTAAATGAAATCCTTTTAAAAAGATAGTCTTTAACAAAGAAAATTGATTACTACATGATATTAGGCTACTGTAGCTTTTGTCCAGCTCCATGATTTTACATATGGACAAAAGAGGATCAATATATACCTTTGTCGACCAGACCAACAGTTCATCACAACTGTAAAAATGAGTGTCAGATTCATAGTCTCAGAACTAAGAATAAAGCTGCCTGTGACAAGAAGTGCTAAAAATAAAAGCCAGGATACTGTAGCTGCTGGGTTTAATCAGCCCTAATGACCCTGAGAAATCCTGCCGTGTCAGCCTGCAGTCTAAATATATCACCATGCTTCATTTTAGAAACGTTGTGCCACTAATCCCATTTGCTTCTGTTACTCGTGTCACCTATTTTTCAGTATATTGTTTCAAACCTGTGGCTCTTTGTATGACCCAGATAGTTGTTTGTCTATTGTTATCAGAAGTCATCTAGGCTTATTTTTGAATGTCAAGATTATTGGAGGAGTAAACATTTTTTAAATTAATTTAATAAAAAAACAAATGTTTTTCATCCCCAAGGTCCAATATTTTACTACAATTAAAAAAGCAAACATATTATTAACTTAATTTAAAAAGATTAATAGTATAAGGTAACACTTTAAAATAATGGCAGCAGATTCATAAAGAATACCACAGGAACAGCACCTGAATATCTTATGCACTTCCTCTGAGTTCTGAAGTAATTAATTTTGAATTCAGCCCTGTTAATTCATGTGGGTTTAATTACCTGTATTCATTCCATGTTTGGATGTTGATCACATGTATAAGGCATGCATTCATACCCTCGAACTCTAATTGTGAAAAGTGTTCATTCATGCATGAATGCATGCCTTTTACATGTGATCATTTGTTACAAAGATTTAGCGATCAGTTAAAACTTGTATGAGTTTACAGTATTTACAGTGCCTTGCGAAAGTATTCGGCCCCCTTGAACTTTGCGACCTTTTGCCACATTTCAGGCTTCAAACATAAATATATGAAACTGTAATTTTTTGTGAAGAATCATCAACAAGTGGGACACAATCATGAAGTGGAACGAAATTTATTGGATATTTCAAACTTTTTTAACAAATAAAAAACTGAAAAATTGGGCGTGCAAAATTATTCAGCCCCCTTAAGTTAATACTTTGTAGCGCCACCTTTTGCTGCGATTACAGCTGTAAGTCGCTTGGGGTATGTCTCTATCAGTTTTGCACATCGAGAGACTGAAATTTTTGCCCATTCCTCCTTGCAAAACAGCTCGAGCTCAGTGAGGTTGGATGGAGTGCATTTGTGAACAGCAGTTTTCAGTTCTTTCCACAGATTCTCGATTGGATTCAGGTCTGGACTTTGACTTGGCCATTCTAACACCTGGATATGTTTATTTGTGAACCATTCCATTGTAGATTTTGCTTTATGTTTTGGATCATTGTCTTGTTGGAAGACAAATCTCCGTCCCAGTCTCAGGTCTTTTGCAGACTCCATCAGGTTTTCTTCCAGAATGGTCCTGTATTTGGCTCCATCCATCTTCCCATCAATTTTAACCATCTTCCCTGTCCCTGCTGAAGAAAAGCAGGCCCAAACCATGATGCTGCCACCACCATGTTTGACAGTGGGGATGGTGTGTTCAGGGTGATGAGCTGTGTTGCTTTTACGCCAAACATAACATTTTGCATTGTTGCCAAAAAGTTCGATTTTGGTTTCATCTGACCAGAGCACCTTCTTCCACATGTTTGGTGTGTCTCCCAGGTGGCTTGTGGCAAACTGTAAACGACACTTTTTATGGATATCTTTAAGAAATGGCTTTCTTCTTGCCACTCTTCCATAAAGGCCAGATTTGTGCAGTATACGACTGATTGTTGTCCTATGGACAGAGTCTCCCACCTCAGCTGTAGATCTCTGCAGTTCATCCAGAGTGATCATGGGCCTCTTGGCTGCATCTCTGATCAGTCTTCTCCTTGTATGAGCTGAAAGTTTAGAGGGACGGCCAGGTCTTGGTAGATTTGCAGTGGTCTGATACTCCTTCCATTTCAATATTATCGCTTGCACAGTGCTCCTTGGGATGTTTAAAGCTTGGGAAATCTTTTTGTATCCAAATCCGGCTTTAAACTTCTCCACAACAGTATCTCGGACCTGCCTGGTGTGTTCCTTGTTCTTCATGATGCTCTCTGCGCTTTAAACGGACCTCTGAGACTATCACAGTGCAGGTGCATTTATACGGAGACTTGATTACACACAGGTGGATTCTATTTATCATCATTAGTCATTTAGGTCAACATTGGATCATTCAGAGATCCTCACTGAACTTCTGGAGAGAGTTTGCTGCACTGAAAGTAAAGGGGCTGAATAATTTTGCACGCCCAATTTTTCAGTTTTTTATTTGTTAAAAAAGTTTGAAATATCCAATAAATTTCGTTCCACTTCATGATTGTGTCCCACTTGTTGTTGATTCTTCACAAAAAATTACAGTTTCATATCTTTATGTTTGAAGCCTGAAATGTGGCAAAAGGTCGCAAAGTTCAAGGGGGCCGAATACTTTCGCAAGGCACTGTAGCTCCAGATATTAGCAGATTTGGAATCAACAGCAGTTTTTTCTAACTATGGTTGCTTAGAAACAGATTGGAAAATACATTTTTTTAGTGCATTTTAAACCCTTATTTTTTAATTATCTAAACAGCACCAGATCATATACCCTCCTCATACCAGTTAACTAACAAAAGACATTCAGTTTATTCACAATCATGTTTTCAAAGTGCATGGTTTAGGTTGGGTGAAGGGTTTAAATACACTACTTAAACTCATAAAATTGTATTGCTTATATCATTCCACTGTGCTGTATTGCTTATCTCATTCCACTATGTTTCATATTGCATTTAGTGATGCGAATAAGGGATTCAGTAAATCACCAGTGACAATATCAGTTAGTAGGTAGCAATATTTAGATATGTCACTGTTTACATTTATAAAATTACCCATAGCAAGAAAATGTTTGATTCTGACAAGCATTTTTGGTAGTAACATAACAGGGTTAATCAACCTCAACCAAGACATGTGGATGAGTGTGACAAAGATGGCTGCAGGGAGGAACTCAGACCAGAGAGAAACACACAGACAGAGACGGTGGTGATGCTGAGCTGAGTGCAATGGCTGCACTCAGCGTTTATTAACAAAATAAAAAGGTTTACCAAACAGAACACAAAACAGGACACGGCACTACACGCCAAAATAAACAGACAGACAAAACGAACTACACAGACAAACACGGTGAGCTTCTTTTACTATTATTACTTTTAAATACCCTCCGTCTCCTAACCCGTTCTCCACTCACCGAACACCAACCCCCAGTGAGTGAAAACATGCAGCTTTTATGCAGTTGTACCGAGATTCGATTGCTAGTCAATCATTCAATTGGAATCTCGGTACAACTGCACGTGAATTAATTAAAGTGCAATTCCCCGTGCTCACATATTACTTTTTACTTGCACGTGATGTGATGTGCCATCCCCGTGCCTAAATACAAATATACAATTTACACACACGTGAAACACAGACCGCTTATATCCCGTGTACCAATGCCTATACACCAACATTTACACACAACACGTAACATATAACACACACAGGGGGGGCACTTTGCCACATATACCCCCCCTTGTGCAACGCACACATGGCCTCAACGGCCACCTCCCCCCTTAAATACCCAGCAGTCCAGGCAAAAGTCTCGGGCTGGGAAGGGAGGCTTCAGTGGGCCCATGGCTGGAAATGCTGTCAGCTCCCCTGCCGGTAGTGGCACGGCTGACAGCATGCTGGTCCCGTCCTGCAGCGAAAAAGCTGCGGGGGCAGGTGGTCCCCCGACCTCCCCCTTCTTCATAGCCGGCAGCTCCCTCCTGTGGGGCTCCGGCCACAAGAACTCCTGCAGCGAAACTGCTGCTGGGGAAAGTGGTCTCCAGACCTCCTCCCCCTTCTTCGTGGCCGGCAGCTCCCCTTTCTGGGGCTCCGGCCACCGTACTCCCTGCGGAGGTACGGGCAGCAGAGGCAGCTCCAGCTCCTCTGCTCCTGGCGGTGGTGGAGGCAGAGGCAGCTCCAGCTCCTCTGCTCCTGGCGGTGGTGGAGGCAGAGGCAGCTCCAGCTCCTCTGCTCCTTGCGGTGGTGGAGGCAGAGGCAGAGGCAGCTCCTGCTCCTCTGCTCCTTGCAGTGGTGGTGGCGGAGGCAGAGGCAGCTCCTGCTCCTCTGCTCCTGGAGATGGTGGAGGCAGAGGCAGCTCCTGCTCCTCTGCTCCTTGC
Organism: Acipenser ruthenus; assembly: GCF_902713425.1. Lineage (NCBI taxonomy): Eukaryota > Metazoa > Chordata > Actinopteri > Acipenseriformes > Acipenseridae > Acipenser > Acipenser ruthenus. The sequence goes on from NC_081191.1 coordinate 100,216,971, forward strand.
GGTGGTGGTGGCGGAGGCAGCGGCAGCTCCTGCTCCTCTGCTCCTTGCGGTGGTGGTGGTGGAGGCAGAGGCAGCTCCAGCTCCTCTGCTCCTGGCGGTGGTGGAGGCAGAGGCAGCTCCAGCTCCTCTGCTCCTGGCGGTGGTGGAGGCAGAGGCAGCTCCTGCTCCTCTGCTCCTTGCAGTGGTGGTGGCGGAGGCAGAGGCAGCTCCTGCTCCTCTGCTCCTGGAGATGGTGGAGGCAGCGGCAGCTCCTGCTCCTCTGCTCCTTGCGGTGGTGGTGGCGGTGGAGGCAGAGGCAGCTGCTGCTCCTCTCCCTCAGGTGGTGGAGGCAGAGGCAGCTCCTGCTCCTCTCCCTCGGGTGGTGGTGGAGGCAGAGGCAGCTCCTGCTCCTCTCCCTCGGGTGGTGGTGGAGGCAGAGGCAGCTCCTGCTCCTCTCCCTCGGGTGGTGGTGGAGGCAGAGGCAGCTCCTGCTCCTCTCCCTCGGGTGGTGGTGGAGGCGCTGCCGGCTCCTCCGACAGCGGGGGTAGGGCTGGTGGCGCTGCCGGCTCCTCCGACAGCGGGGGTAGAGCTGGTGGCGGGCGTCTCCGCTGGGCTCCCTTCAGCAGCAAAAACAGCGGCTGCTGTGGAGCCTGAGCTTCACGCCCTCGTCCCTCCCAAAAAAAAATAGGGGTTTGGGCCTTCAGCTCCTCCCCTCTGGACACAGGACGCACCGACTCCTCCCTCTCGGGCCGTGGACGCACCGACTCCTCCCTTTTGGGCCGTGGACGCACCGACTCCTCCCTCTTGGGCCGTGGACGCACCGACTCCTCCCTCTTGGGCCGTGGACGCACCGACTCCTCCCTCTTGGGCCGTGGACGCACCGACTCCTCCCACTCGGGCTGTGGACGTTCGGGCTCCTCCCACTCGGGCTGTGGACGTTCGGGCTCCTCCCACTCAGGCGCAGGACGTTCGGGCTCCTCCCACTCAGGCGCAGGACGTTCGGGCTCCTCCCACTCAGGCGCAGGACGTTCGGGCTCCTCCCACTCAGGCGCAGGACGTTCGGGCTCCTCCTCCCCTGGCTCCTGCTCTGGGCAGTCCTCGTCCTCATGCCCATATGCAATGCACATGGTGCACCACCTTGGCTCCCTCTGCTTCCTCCTCATTTTTCCCCCTCTCTGCCTCCTTTTGCTCACCTTCCTCCTTTGGGCTGGTTCCTCCTCCTCTTCCTGGAAGGGGCAGACAGCCACCGTGTGCCCATACACCCCGCAGGCAAGGCACCAACCTTGGTCCTCCAACCTGCCGAGGAGATCCTCCAGCTCACTGCAGCCGTCTCTCCAGTTCCAGCCTTCCATTTTTTTTTTTATTTTTTATTTTTTTTTTTATTTACTTTTCCACAAAAAAAAAAACTGCGGTTCCCGCTCTGGCCTGAGCCCTGGAGGCGCTGTTGTCCCACTTCTGACACCACGTGTGACAAAGATGGCTGCAGGGAGGAACTCAGACCAGAGAGAAACACACAGACAGAGACGGTGGTGATGCTGAGCTGAGTGCAATGGCTGCACTCAGCGTTTATTAACAAAATAAAAAGGTTTACCAAACAGAACACAAAACAGGACACGGCACTACACGCCAAAATAAACAGACAGACAAAACGAACTACACAGACAAACACGGTGAGCTTCTTTTACTATTATTACTTTTAAATACCCTCCGTCTCCTAACCCGTTCTCCACTCACCGAACACCAACCCCCAGTGAGTGAAAACATGCAGCTTTTATGCAGTTGTACCGAGATTCGATTGCTAGTCAATCATTCAATTGGAATCTCGGTACAACTGCACGTGAATTAATTAAAGTGCAATTCCCCGTGCTCACATATTACTTTTTACTTGCACGTGATGTGATGTGCCATCCCCGTGCCTAAATACAAATATACAATTTACACACACGTGAAACACAGACCGCTTATATCCCGTGTACCAATGCCTATACACCAACATTTACACACAACACGTAACATATAACACACACAGGGGGGGCACTTTGCCACAATGAGAAACAACAAAAACTAAAAAAGCATAATAATTGTGATAGTGTTAAAAAGAAAATTGCAAACAAGTTTGCTGTATAGATTTTCTAGAAGTTGTTAAAAGCATTTGCACACCTAATTCACCCTGCTTTTCATGTAAAACAGAACTGAAATGGCACATTCATAGTACAACAGCCTGCTGAAGTAATGCATTAATATATTCAGCACTTTCAAACTGTACGCAATTAAATCTAAAAAGCGCTTGACAGTAATGGCTTTGACCTATCAGCTGCATGCTAATAAGCACATACCGAAATCCACCAGTTTAATTCCTCCCTCGGTAGTTAATAGGATGTTGTTGCCCTTGACGTCACGATGGATAGTCTTGTTGCTGTGTAAATGCTGAAGCCCCTGAAGGATAAAAAGAAAACCTGTCAAATATTTGAACTGAAATGTCATTCCATGCCCCAAGCTACCAAAACCATGTTTTGAGGAATAAAAAAAAAAAAAGAAAAGCAGCATGTAAAATAAATTTGTTCTGATTTCTCACTCATTTTGTCTTGTCACACCTGTCCTGTTTTTTCACTAGATTCAATGGGATCTGTTAAAACAGAAAGAAAAGAGAACCAGAAGCTGAAGCTAATGTGTTTTGAAACTAGGCCTTTAGCGCTCAGTACGCCACCCTTTTTTCTTCCACTTATGAAACATGTCTGCAGGCTGTATTATAACATCTTATATGCTTCTTTAAAAAAGATTTATAGAGCTGATGCTTTACAAAAATATTTCAAAATGGTATTACCTTGTTATCTCTTAATATTCAGTATATTATATTTTTGTCTTGCCCAACATCTTAAGCAGACAATATGTTACTCTCAGTTTCTCACATCCATGATCCTTCTTGTTTAAGCATTTTAAATTAGCCTACAATCTGTAATCATACAATAATATGTACTGTATGCATCTTTTCATATAAGCAACAAACTCACATTTCACAAATTACTTTTAAAGTTAGCAAGCCATGATGACAGACTAAAATTAGATGACCGAAAAGAAGAAAACAAATATATCTGAGGAGCTCTGACAGTGAGAGCCTCTTTCTCTTGCAGTGGTTTTTAAGATGGTCAGGGTTACTGTTGGACAAATATATCAAATGCATTGTTCCATTCAAGATCAAATGTCCTTGGGGACTGTCAGGCCTGAGATATTTTGCTTGTGAGGCAAACATTATTTTTCACCTCTTCACCTCGAGTCATAAAGGTCATACGAACAGTTTCTGAACATAAGGGTTTTGAGTAGATACAACACATCATAATACTGTGTGTTAAGTACTGTTTGAAAACGATTTCAGTACCATTAGCCAATCAGCACCCAGCTCTAGTGGGCTTCTATGAGACAGTAGATGCCCACTGGAACGTCACGGCATCAACTGCGAATCAAACTGACAATCAATCCACGCAAGTGCAGGCTTTTTCATTTTGACTTGCTGTAATGAAAGCTCAGTACTACATCTATTGGATACCAAACAAATACACAATTAGTCAAAATTTTATTTTATTATACACTAAAACCAGCAAAAAAATACTTTGCACCAATGAAAGCACCTAGTCCTGTACCCACAACTGCCGAAGCAGCCAATCACAGCCTGTCAGCTCGACTGGAGCTCAGCATCTTTCAACAACAACAAACCGAGACATGGACAGTTCAGTAATATTACTCCATTCAGATATCTAGCACTGTCCAGAACTAAAACTAGAAGCAGTTCTGACAAGCAATGTGTTCCTTTATGAACATTTCCGGGACTACTTTGCTAAAACTTTTCTCAGTGGAAAGGTACCCAAAGAATCATTACAAGTTCAAGGTAAATCTAGGTTTTAAGGTTTTTTTTTAAATGAAAGTAATGAGAACATTCATTGTCTAATAGAGATAGTGCCCTCTCGATGAAAGCTCTATCATGTGGTAGTTGACCTTGACTTCTGTTAGCGCCCTCACCTTCGGCTTGTGACGCATATCTCCTCACAGTCAACTACCACACGGTAGAGCCATCATCGACGGGCATTATCACTTCATTAGCAATGTGGAATCAGTCCTTGTGCTATTTATTAAGTATGATGTTAGTGTTTTTTTATTTAATTGTCTTATCCAAGTCTGGAAATGGTTAAACAGCTTAAATGAGGTTCCATCAGAAAATGAAAGGTGGAATATACCTGTTCCTGCAAAATATAATGCACAAAACCTAGACCGGTTATCTGCTCTTACCATAAGTGCTTCATGTACAATGTAGGCAATTATTGATTCATCCATTCTGTCACCCCGCTTCAGCAAACCTTTTACAAGATCTGTTACTGATCCTCCATCGCAAAGCTGGAAGAAAACAATGAAAACAATGTGATTGGCAGCTTTGAAGACATGCACAGTGATAACGAATGACACAGCAAATACCACAGCTGACCACAATTTCAAACGTTTCAATCCATGGCCTGTGAAGGGATTTCTACAACCTTTTTCTTTCTCAAGGATGCTGTTGGAAACAAGGCAGTCTATTTTAATGATCTAAAGCATCTAATACCGGTGTAAACTAATATTGATTCCCCCAGGAACAAATATTCTGTGAATATCTGTACCCCAAGGGGAATGAATATTTGTTTCCACTAGCGAACATTTGTTCCCCCATACATGCATGTTTGTTATTTATCCTATTTTGATGTAAATTATACATGTATAATACTATTAAATGCGAGCAATGTTTGCAGGCTGTTATCATGTATTATTGTAGGTGAGACTGGACCTTGTAGGTGGGACTGGATGGTACAAGGTTAGGGTTAGGGTTATGGTTAGGGTGAGGGTTAGTGAAAATGCTCTTAAAATTAAGGTTTTAGTTGAAAGTGCATGAATATAAACTTATATGCAAAGAAAGATTACTTTGTTACATGCAAAATAAGCGGGTGCAAATATTCGGAAGGGGAATCAATATTCTCAAATATTGATTCCTAGGGGGAACACATTTTCGTTCCCAGGGGAACAAATATTCGGGGAGGGGGGGTTGGGGGGGGGGGGGGGGTGGACTATATTCCCTGAAATTGATTAACCTGATTTTTTGCAAACCTCATTTCATGTTAACAAGTGGGTTAATAAAATACCCCGAAAATAAGCTGGATAAACACATAGTTAAAAAGCAGCAGTATTTAAATCAGACACAGTTTAGCTCATTAAAAGATGTTTCAACTCAAAGAGTCTTTCCTGGTGGCATATATTTAAATAAACATCCACAAACATACCACGATGGTGTCAGGGAAATTCTTAAATAGCTAGATACAGTATATTTCTCTAATGCTAATTCAGAAACTGATTTCTGGAATATAATATTCATGCCTTGAAACCTTATCTTTCAAAAGCAGTCATGGTAAAAAATCATAATAATAGTAATGTGCCTTTGGAAAATTACAAATTTATATAAGAAGATTTATTGGGCTTTGAGATGACTAAATAACTTCAAAGTTTTTGAAGACATTGAGTCTATGATATTTAATACGGTCCCCTCTAATGCTGCTGGATTATTCTATATTTGAAACTGGTTACTAAATATACAGAAATGGGACATGTTGTATTTTTCTACTCTGATGCATTATGAGGTGGGTTGTCGAGGATTTGTGGCACACTCTACAACCCGGTTTCTCAGAGACGTCGGATTCAGTAGCCAAGAGTTGAGTTGCACAGTGAAGAACTTATCTGAAGCAGCAGAGAGGAGCAGCAACTGGCTGTGGTTGAGACGGAAAGCTTCTGGTTGGGGATCTCAAGCACAATAGAAAGAAAGAAACCCTGATGTACCGGTAAGTAAGCTGGGCTGAGTTGAGTGGGGGATAGAGGGGGGTGATGCTGGGACGCCAGAATCACCGTCGAGCCCTCTTGAGCTGTTGTGGGCTAGTCGTTGAAATACCGAGGATGGAAGGTGCCCACTTGAAGACCTCAGAGATGTACCCTACTTAGTTCAATCCAGACGTTTGTCACGCTGATGCGCTGGGGAGACTGCACTGTGGTTGATCCCCGGAGCCAGCATTGCTGCCATTGTGTGTGCTGATGCGCTAGGGAGGCAAAATAAGCTGATCCCTGGAGTCAGCATTATACTTCAGCCATCAACACCAGGCAGAAGGATATCTACATCATCATAGAAGGCACAGGTGTCGTTGTCCATCCATCAACAGTCCAAAGCACCTTTGACCATTGTTCCATAGTTCAATTTCTGTGTTCTTGTGCATATTTTAGCTTTTTAGTCTTGTTCCCCTTTCTTAACAGAGGTATTCTTACTGCAACACATCCTTTAAGTCCTGATTTCAAGAGTGACTTTCTGCCAGTTGTGTTGTCAATTCAACGCTTGTCTTCCTTCTATTCCTTAAGGATATTATCTTCAAGTATTGCTCATTCTTGTTAGACAGCTTTTTGGGTCTTCCAGTCCTGGGTTTGTCAATTACAGATGATGTTTCTCTGTACTTGTTGATTATGCTTCAGTTGCCACACCTTGAAAATCAAGTGATTCGAGCTGTTTTTCCTTCTTATGCAAGTCAAGGTTGTTATAATAGTAGAAAACACTAGCAGAGGCTTTGAATAAATTGTTGATGCTCATAATGCATCAGAGTAGAAAAATGTAACATGTCTGAGACTTTTGCACAATAGTGTATATGTACCGTATATCAGAGTGAGCCACATTCAACACCATTTTTTATGCAAAGTAATTTCAGACGTCTTTATCATCTTAATAATACAGCTCATTCTTGTCACCCTTTACATTTCTGACCATAAGTCAATCTAAGAGAGACTCAGGAAAACAACTGATTCCAATAAAGCTTAGTTCATTAAGAAATATTATATATATATATATATATATATATATATATATATATATATATATATATATATATATATATATATATATATATATAGTGTCATAATATTTAATATACAGTAAATATGCAAGAGGTTTTGGTTTCATTTCTACATGTCTAACATGGTACACCTGTCTTTTGAACTGTTCTGTGTTCTGCGGTTTAATGTATGTCAATTACTGGAATGTGACCGTGTGAGTGAGAAGACATTTTGCAAGCTGGCAGGTGATCTGAAATAGTGCTCAAACCCTGCCTCATACTCGCAAACCCTTCCTTTTCTATAAACCTTGGGCTCTGCATGGATGACATCACAAAAAAAACGGCCTACCTAACAACAGCAACCTGTGCTGGAGCTAAACTTGTGACCCAGGTATGCAAAGCTTCATCTCTCTTTGCTAATTAAGTCACCTAGGTAACTGGCATTACATGTAAACTTGTGACCCAGGTATGCAAAGCTTCATCTCTCTTTGCTAATTAAGCAACTGGGGTAACTGGCATTACATGTAAACTTGTGACCCAGGTATGCAAAGCCTCATCTCTCTTTGCTAATTAAGCAACTGTGGTAACTGGAGTTACATGTAAACTTGTGACCCAGGTATGCAAAGCTTCATCTCTCTTTGCTAATTAAGCAACTGGGGTAACTGGCATTACATGTAAACTTGTGACCCAGGTATGCAAAGGTTCATCTCTCATTGCTAATCAAGCAACTGGGGTAACTGGAGTTACATGTAAACTTGTGACCCAGGTATGCAAAGGTTCATCTCTCATTGCTAATCAAGCAACTGGGGTAACTGGAGTTACATGTAAACTTGTGACCCAGGTATGCAAAGGTTCATCTCTCATTGCTAATCAAGCAACTGGGGTAACTGGAGTTACATGTAAACTTGTGACCCAGGTATGCAAAGGTTCATCTCTCATTGCTAATCAAGCAACTGGGGTAACTGGAGTTACATGTAAACTTGTGACCCAGGTATGCAAAGGTTCATCTCTCATTGCTAATCAAGCAACTGGGGTAACTGGAGTTACATGTAAACTTGTGACCCAGGTATGCAAAGGTTCATCTCTCATTGCTAATCAAGCAACTGGGGTAACTGGAGTTACATGTAAACTTGTGACCCAGGTATGCAAAGGTTCATCTCTCATTGCTAATCAAGCAACTGGGGTAACTGGAGTTGCACGGATACAGTGCTGCTCTGCAATTTCATGTTTCGTCCCCCGATTTTCAAAAACAAAACATGGAAATATATTACTGCATCTAATTAAGGAAATTGTTAATAAACCTACTGAAAACCACTCAAAGGAAACAAGGCAATCTCCTTCCAACTATGGAGCTAATCTGCACCCAACAAAGACACAAGAAAATGTCAGAATTCAGATATCAATTTACATAACTGTGCTAAAACACAAAACGCAGCCAACTTAATTGTAAAATACCTCGGACATAAAATTGATAATGGTATGCAAAATGGTAATATCTGATGGGACCATTAGCATCTCTTTGTTAATCTAATTATATCAACATAATGAATAAAAGCTTTCTTCCATTTTGGAATGGCAAGTGTGTGTAATATAAAGCTTGCAAGGTTTTCAGGCAGGAAATCTGTAGTATCATTCATACAAGCTCCTAGTACATCACATTCTTACATTGGTCAAATCTACAAGCAAATTACAGGCAGGTTTCCATCAACCTATAAGGTATTTAAACCTATGTCACAAGCCTCTGAATTACCACTTCCTTCCCAACCACCTCCACCTCACTCCCAGCCCTGTCCGGAGGGGAGTATACAATGCTCCTCTGCCTAATATTTTTTGTTCGCCAGGATGAACACGTTGCATAGATTTTATTATTTGTTTTTTAGCAGGCGGCACCAGGATGCTCCGAAGGATGGAGGCTGTGCTCCAACTATTTTTATTTTACTTTATTTTTCTACAACCATTGTTTGGGTTCAATGTTTTTTGAAAATGTGTAAGATTTAATAAAGACGGTTATTTAACACAAGATTGACTGAAATGACAAAGAGCCATCAGATGCTGGGTTCACATCCCAGCTCAACAGTTGACTCACTGGGCGACCTTGGAAAAATCAGTTGATCTCCCAATACCTCTACAGCTGTGCAGACAAACAGGATCCCAATGGAATGATGTTTACTCCCCTGACATCCTTTGTGGGTAATTGTGTGTCTAGGTATCATTAACTGAACCATGGTGAGGTATACCTACACCACTTTATTTTCTTTTTTTTCACTTTATCTATAACTATAAGAAATATGAATGTCTTCACAATAAATTGTAACACATTAAAGCTACGATTATTAAATGATCTGTTAAAAAAAGATACGTATATATTTAGAATACCCTTTCGTTTGACAGCAAGAGCTGAAATGATCAATCATCTCACTGGCAAACTTGTGAAAGAAACCATGTAATCAAATTAAGTTTGTTGTTCTTCAAATATTTGTGTTATTTGTTATTGCTCTAAAAATGTGCTTGACTGAACAATATGTGGTTGCATAATGTGTACCTCCTGTAATACAAAAACATACTATACTGTATATGTTACCATAACCTGAATATACTGTGCATCAATATGCAAACCACATATTATATTTGTAAAAAAACAAAACAAATAACGAATTTCATGTGTCATGTGTTTCATGTGTCTAAAGTGAGGTACAGTAAATATAGTAGTCGGATGGTGCGCTTACTGTGGTGCCATCTTGCACCTTTGCTGGCCTGGCTGCTGAAGACCTCATGTAAATAGTTGCTGCAAGGCACTGCGAGGCTTGGGATAATTTTATCCCTGCTCCACTGGCACATCCGACCCGTGAGGGTTCAGTACGGGTACGGGTGGTTCTCCGCTGGCTATTTGTCGAGCCGAGCGAGAACCAAACCATGAAACTCCCGCCTCACAAGACATTTGAATCCGGCTGCAAGCCAAGCAGAGCCAGGGGCGGGGTTAAGGATTTCCATCATTACGTTGCGTCAGTCAGCACACTCCACAAAGACAAACAACATGCCGGGCAGCGGGTGTGATGAGAGAAAAGTACAGCCTTGAGATGCTGAGGAAGTGCAGATTCTAGTTTATCTGTGGGCAGATAGAAGTGTTCAGGAAGATCTGGAGTCATGCATCAGAAATGAGAAAGATTAAGCCAGAATTTCTGACAATTTGAAGCAAATGGGCATAAACTGTGGGTACGGTACACTTAACTCACACACTCAAAAACACAGAATTCTACCAAATTTATCACCCTTGAGCTTTATTATATTAATATAAAGAAAAAAATGCGGAAAATAAAAAAAAAATGATAAACTTATTTACAAAAATATAGTAAAACAAAATATAGCTGTACCATACCTACAACTACGGCTCTCGTTTAAGCACCCTTTAGAAAAAAAACACAACTATCATTAAAATAGGATATCTTTGGCAAATCATTTTTTTTCCCCTTCTACAGAACTAACTGAACTCTATAAAGTCATCATAATTTCATAAAGAAATTCCTAAATATATTTACAAAATATAGCGATAGTGCCGTTGGTCTATTCATTTTTGAACACCATTTGTTTGCAAACTGAGTTAATTAATAAGAATAAAACAACCCAGGCTCCCCTTAACCGCACCGTGAGGGCTCGGTACGGCCCTGGCGTGGCTCGGTTGTACAGTGGAAAAGAGGCATTTGTGTTGTAAAACGAGTTTTCTGTATTGTAAATAGTTGAAGTATATTTGTTCTCCCAGTGTTTATCTGCGTGCCATGACCAAGTGTGTGTGCCTTTTGTAGTGGGTTGGGCTCCCACAGCCCGCTGTTGTCTCTCTTTTAGGTTGCTGTATTCAGTTCCCAACAGAGGTGCAGGTCTACTAAGATTGGGGATTGGTGCTTAATAAAGAGCTGAATTTCCTTGCGCTACATGCCTTGGCTTTCTTTATAGACCTGGTAAGAGGAGTCTTTGTCAAGATTGCTACAATATCAACGTGTGTTTATATACTGACAAGAAAATATTCCACCAGCCTTTTTCATTGTGTCTAGATGTAAATCAATTATCTAGTGTTTGCTTTTAAAGTCTATATGAAGTACTGTAGACTGTTTAACCCACAGGGCCATGCTTCATTAATCACCTCAGTAATGATAGAACTGGAACTAGGGGAGTTCTGAAAAGCAGGTAATGACAAAAGATTACTGTTACCGTATCTCCCTTTCTATCTCTCAATATCACTTGGCAGCTCTTAAATGGATCATATATTATACAAGAACTTTAAATGTAGATCAAATAAAAATTTAAAAAAAACTGCAAAGTATCTGACTTTCAAAATACAGCACTATTACAGGCACTGCATTTACCATATGTAAGAGCATTTTATTTCCATAACATCACGGCACCTCACTGTTCCTCACCAGTTTAAAGGTTAATGCACACATTCATCTTAATAGTGTAGGAAGTGGTATAGCAGGAGTGTAACCTCTATTTGGCACATGTTTAAAATGACTCCTGTAAAATGTGAAATGTATAATGCATCCAAAAGCATTACATTGCACGGTCTTAGTGTTTCCAAGGCAACAATAATAACCTCTTATTCTGTGCTGTCTGCATCTGCCTTGAAAGGACAAAGCAATGTCCTTGACTTTCATAGGAGGCATACGCTCCAGGATTACAAACGAAACAAGAAACCACAAAATGACTGAAAATTACTGTATAACGAGCTCAGGGGTAAAGTGTCGATTTTATAAAATTACAACATCACACCCTTTCTAACCATGTCAGATGACTCTGTTGCAATTGTATATAAACACATGTAATTCTCTTTAAATGTAGTGAACTTGTAGACAAACATTTAAATCCTGGTAACACTTTAAAATAATGGCCACAAAATCATAATAAATTCTGAATACCACAGGAATAACACCTGAATATCCTATGCACTTCCTCTGAGTTCTGAAGTAATTCATTTTTAATTCAGCCCTGTACATGAATTTCATTACCAATATTCATTCCAAGTTCCTTTGTAATAAATGTACCACGTCATTCTTGCCCTCATGTTTCTTATTAAAATCAGTCCTGCAAGGCTTACAGAAAGCATGCCCTTTTCCAAGGTTGGAATTATGAAAGGATACATTGTGGCCCATGATGATTGATTTTTGCATGTTTTTTTTTTTGGTGAAGGAGTTATCGCACGTGAATCCATCGTGGATGGTCAAGTATGCAAGCTTGCCCCCCACGCTCACCTCACACACTTAAAGCATGACTGTCACAAAACTCCCCTGGGTCCTAAACCCAGCCAAACACAGAGACAGGATTGCAACAACCCCACAGACCGTGCATTACACAGTAACCATTTTAGTATCTGAAATGATAGCGAGGAAATTAAAAAAATATAAGATTGTCAAGTTTATAAAAGCACAAGCAAAATTCAAAATAAGAGGGAGAGATGTTTCTGAACCCCATTGGGCTGGTCACACAAAGTACATGGTGCTACACAATAATTCCAGTAAATCTTACCTAAATATGTATTGGCAGCATTTTGTAGGTCTAACCTCTTCCTATATTAAAAACAGACACATTATGGTAAAGGTGAATTCAATTTTTTATGGTAATTTTTTGCTGCTTGCCTATTATTCAATGCTGTCACTTTCGGTCAACATTAAGAGTCAACATTGAAAACACATCGGTCATAGGAAAAGCAGCGCAGTGTGAAGCAAAGTGTGAAGCTTCTGGGATTTGAATTCCCTTTAAAGAAAATAAATGGAAAACATTGACAGTTGGGTTTTATTTCTGGAGAAATCTGTGTATATATACAGTATACAGGGGCAGCAGTGTGGAGTAGGGGCAGCAGTGTGGCGTAGTGGTTAGGGCTTTGGACTCTTGACCGGAGGGTCGTGGGTTCAATCCCAGGTGAGGGACCCTGCTGCTGTACCCTTGAGCAAGGTACTTTACCTAGATTGCTCCAGTAAAAACCCAACTGTCTAAATGGGTAATTGTATTTAAAAATAATGTGATATCTTGTAACAATTGTAAGTTGCCCTGGATAAGGGTGTCTGCTAAGAAATAAATTATATATATATATATATATATATATATATATATATATATATATATATATATATATATATATATTTCAATACATCTAGGAAGAGTCATTGTCCAACAAAAATTACAAGCACTTAAATTCCCAGAATCAACTCACTTGGTCAGCTGAGTACCTTCAAGTGCAGCATGGAAACAAATGCAAAAGGAGGCTGGCTGTGTGGTCCAGTGGTTAAAGAAACGGGCTTGTAACCAGGAGGTCCCTGGTTCAAATCCCACCTCAGCCACTGACTCACTGTGTGACCCTGAGCAAGTCACTTAACCTCCTTGTGCTCCGTCTTTCGGGTGAGACGTAATTGTAAGTGACTCTGCAGCTGATGCATAGTTCACACACCCGAGTCTCTGTAAGTCGCCTTGGATAAAGGCATCTGCTAAATAAACAAATAACAAATAATAATAAAAAATAATGCAAACATGTTTGTCCTTAATTCATTTGGCACATTTCAACACATCTTTATTTTGTATATTTGGCATGGTGATGTGCATACCACAAATATACAAACATCCAACTTGTATATTTGTGGTATGCACTGGAAGTAACTGCATAGGATATTCAGGTGTCATTGTGACGATACATTACAACTGCAATAGAATATTAGATGTACAGTAATCTGCCCCTAGGTCCATGTGTTTTTTTTTGTATGGATTATGGGAAGTTGCAAAGACTCTTGTATATTTGTGGGTATACTTTGTGGGTAATGCCCTTTCTAGTCCCGTGACTGTGCCATTAACTGACAGTGTAGGCCTAATTTGTTTTTTGTATTACATGCATCAGACCTGCGTGCCAGAGGCCTGAGCTATTGTGAATAACTGTTATCATTTACACAGCAGTAATGACTCGGTGTCCATTTTCTTCAGACATTTAGAAAGGTTCTTTCAAACAAATAGACCTTGGAGCCCCTTGTCAATTAATGATGCAGCCGAACACAATGTGTAAGCTGTAAGAAAAGGTATTGTTTAAAAGAGGTAGAAAATCAATACAGTAATCAGAGCCAAACGAATAGAAAAGGTTCTGATTATATGAATGAATTGAATAATCAAGCACATCCCAGACGCGTATGGATCAAGTGTGTATTCTCAGCATGGGGACACATTGAGGTTTGGGGCAACAATGGAAAGGGGAGGCCTTGCCTTAGCTGTGTGAGAATATAATATTTAATGTTGTGACCTGCTTTCAAATGCAGTTCATGTTGTAGTGACTCAAGGTTAATAGCAGCTCAGTAGGCTTGCCTTTCATCCAAAAGGCAACAACTTCTAAAACCTACTCCTATTTAAGACCGCCACTTATGTTTCCTTTCCATATGTTTTCATCTACAGCTCTAATATTAAACCTGCTCCACATTTAAGAACATAAGAACATAATGTTTACAAACGAGAGGAGGCCATTCGGCCCATCTTGCTCGTTTGGTTGTTAGTAGCTTATTGATCCCAGAATCTCATCAAGCAGCTTCTTGAAGAATCCCAGGGTGTCAGCTTCAACAACATTACTGGGGAGTTGGTTCCAGACACCCACAATTCTCTGTGTAAGAAAAGTGCCTCCTATCTTCTCTTCTGAATACCCCTTTATCTTATCTCCATTGGTGACCCCTGGTCCTTGTTTTTTTTTTCAGGTCAAAAAAGTCCCCTGGGTCGACATAGTCAATACCTTTTAGAATTTTGAATGCTTGAATCAGATCACTGCATAGTCATCTTTGTTCAATAAATTATTATTTTTTAGCCTGTCTGCATATGGCATGCCTTTTTTTTAAACCCAGGATAATTCTGGTTGCTCTTCGTTGCACTCTTTCTAGAGCAGCAATATCCTTTTTGTTTTAAAGAGCTGTGGTGTGCTTTCAAAATAAATCTATTAAGTGTGTTGCAAAAGAAACAAGCATATCAGTAGCATACATCCTCCTCCATGGCCTCAATTTTACAATCAGAGCTATCAGGGTAACACAAAAGTTAATGGATGAGCATATATCTACAGTATGCACAGTAGAGGTAGCATAGAATAAGAAATGGCAATGAACAGTTTAATGAAAATTGGATAAATGGTATTCAGACCTAAACGTCAGCAAATGAGGCGTTAGTCTCGTGATAATATATAATGACTGATTTATAGAATGCAGAGTAACTTCTTGTGTTCTCAAGATACATGTAAAAATATTAGTGCGAAATAGACAGACAGCCACCTTCATACTGTATATCCCCACAAGCTTACACTCCCAATAACTTATGCTAAATAATGCGAGTACCAAGTTTCATCACAATTTCATAAGCAGTGTTCAGAAATGGGTGACACACAGATGGACTAATGTACGGACCAACATACACCACCTTACATCGTCACAATCTAATATTCTCAATAACGGATTCTAAATAATATCAATTCCAAGTTTCACCACCACTGGATAAGCGTTTTTTTTTTTTTTTTTTTTTTTTTAATTTACTTCTAAAACATCCCCGTATCAAATGGGTGGGATTTATAATGATAATAAAGGGACCTACAGTGAACCATTTTTATCTCGCTGTTTTTTTTTAATGGATTTGTTTTTCATTGTAATAAAAATGTTCATTGTAACATAGACATTGCTAATTTGGATAAGGCATTACGATATTGCTCACAGGTGTTGAATATGTGTTTTCTGTAGACGTTACAATGTTCTGTATACTGCTCACAGGTGTTGAATACGTGTTTTCTATAGTGCATACCTACAGTATATTTGAAAGGAAAGCATTCTGAGACTAAGGACTGTTTGAAAGCATAGAGTCACATTCCATCGATATTGTGTGGAAATGTTAAATTCCATTTATTTTTAAATATAATGCCACTGATAGTTTTCTGGTAGTCTCAGAATGAGAAAATAGAAAATACATTTTACATTTTGTGCAACTTGATACAAATCAGTTAATGCAGACCTTCACTGTATCTAGAAATGATGGAAGAAAAATTGGAATTGTTCATTTAAATGGTTATGGATTTTGTTATGTAAGCACAGTTTAAAAATGCAGGACAAAGGAAAAATTGTTCTAGTGAAACAATGTTGGTTTGTTTACTTAGCAAGAAACATGTTATATAGCACTTTTGGAATGCTGTCACTGTGTCTAAATCTCACAGCTTGAGGTCATTCCATTCCGCCCCATCTAACACTGACAGCTGCTCCAAGCGCATTTTGCAATAAGATCACTTCTGATACCTGCTGGTGCTGTTTCAGGTACTGACAAGTGAACTTTTATGGTGGCCAACATTTTTAAACAGGGACAATAAGAGGAGACATGTATATCTTTAAATTGTGGGAGGGGAACTATATACAATCGATGTGTCAGGGAACTAACTGCATACAATTCCAGGGAACTATATGCATTCAATGCCAGGGAACTATTTACTGTGTGCATAAAAGGACAGTGAATGAAGTATATACATAAAACACCAGAGAACTATATACATAAAATGGCAGGAAATATAACTATATTATTAAATGCCAGGGAAGATAACTATATAAAAAATCCAGGGAAGTGAACACATTTATTTATTTTTCAGTTACTGTCAAAGACAAGCAGGCTAAAATACTTAATTAACTCCTCCTCCTCATCTTCAGTTACATTCTCATTTTCATGGAGTTGGCCAGATGTGGATTTTCCAAATCCAAATGCAAATAGATTTGACTGTTGTTTCAAGAAAAGGGGGCCGGTTCCACGAAAGGATTAGGTCTGTGAGATCAAAAGGGCGTTGCAGATTCTGACTTCAGGACCGAAGTTCTGTTGTATATACTGTATATGGTTAGTCGCCAACGTGGCGACTTTATGGTAAAATCTACTGGCCATATTAAAATTGAAGGTCACATTTGGTGACCGGGAGACCTGATTTGAACCACCCTGCCTGAGCGTAGATTGTAATGTGACGTTTCCCAGGTACAGCAGTGAATACAACGTGTGTGCAGCTACAGCTAGAAATCTTTTTTAAAGGTAGATAGGAATTGTTCAGGTAAATACCTTATTTTGTACAAAAGAACAAAAAAAACTGCATAGACACAGAGGAAGCTAATTTTAACAGTAGCTGAGACACATTTAAACCTAATTTACGATGGCATTAGAACCAAAGATGTAACATTTTACAGCTTGCACGGATTTCATTCAAAAGGACCATTAAAGGAAATATAAATATGAATCGACACAGGGAGGAAGACGCTACTACTGTTATTTTTCCTTACAGACCTCAAGCCTTCTGGAACTCATGGTTCAATATGAGATAGAAAACAAATCTGAAAAAAGGGAAATACATGGTGCTTTGTTTAAATAAATTAATTAATTTAACTTGCAATGACGCAAAGCAAACTATAGGTGTAGATGTGCAATCTACATGAGTTTCTAACTGACATTTTCCAGCAGCATAGCCATTATGCACCATTTTTAGGTTAATTGAGTAATTAATAAAAGCATTAACTGAAAATGCATTAGAAGTAAGAATAGCCTGAGCTCTTAGACTATAAAAATGGTCCCCAGCAGAGAATGATTTCCAAGAACATTTTTTGCAAAGTTTTTAAGATATCTTTTACTTTTTTTGCAACCATGAATGTCATGACATCTGTTTCTTTCAGAATTTGAGACCTATCGTACATAGATTAGGAAATGGCAAAGCAATTAGTGCATTCATTTGCTCTGTAGGCTTTAAATATGAGTGAGGTTGGCAATGACACAAGACTATTCCTCCGTTTTGTATTTGTAGAACTTTGTTGACTTCCAAGTTGCAGAAGTGTCTGTGATCAGCAAGTATTAAGCAGGTCAGCAGTTGGTCACTCGATCTGCCATCACTGCTACTGTTTTGCCGTTTTAAGACTATTTAGGAAACAGAGTACAATACCTATTTGGCCCTCACAGATTTAAATAGAAAGAAAAGAAAATAACAATGGATTTTTTTTACTACTGGTGCATATGACAAAACCTTGAAGAATATGAATAATTGTGACTGCACCTGGAGGTCGTATTGACAGAATGATTACTAAAGGAATTGGTGACTTGAATTAGGTTTTTTCTGGAGCAATCTAGGTAAAGTACCTTGCTCAAGGGTACAGCAGTACTGTCCCCCACCTGGGATTGAACCCACGACCTTCCGGTCAAGAGTCCAGAGCCCAAACCACTACTCCACACTGCTGCCCATAATTAGAACCCTAATAGGACCCAGCAGACTAAGCAGGACAGAGAGAGACCATATTTTTCTATATATTTTGGAGTCTAAGGCACTTTAAGTAGTTTCTGTTTTAGCTTGCTTTTCCATTTTGCAGTATAAATAGTTGTGTTTAGTTCAGATAGTCTTTGTGTAACCAAGAAGCTCCCCTTCATCATGGCATGTTTAATTGCACCAAGATTCCCATCTGTGTGACTACGTTATAATTAGGGCTTCTGATTTTCATTTTTAACCGATAAAACACCCGATACAAAAAAATATGAAATTGGTGTATATCCAATAAACACTGAAAAATACTGGAAATGATTACTCAGTTCACATTGACTTGACACCTTTCCCTGGGAAAAAAAATAACCTAAATATATATATATATATATATATATATATATATATATATATATATATATATATATATATAAATATATATATATATATATATATGCACTTTCCCAGTGCAGTTCGTCAATGTCTCTTTTCCTGACATATGTCGCATTGATTCGTTCTGAATACTTTAAACTCACCCCAGCTACTGAGTGGCAGCTAATTCCTAAATTTCTATTGGAGGATTGTACGCACTTGCAAGATTTAAAACGAGATTACAATTTAATATGGAGCATTGTTCTTGCTCGCGAGACTTAAAGCTTTATTACCGTTCAATGGGGTGTATTTACACGCGTGTGTAAATTCTGGCGAAATGTAAAAAAAATGCCTAAACACACAAAAACCACAGAAGAATATGCCTGTGACCATAAGGATTCCACTGTGGAAGCCAGCAAACTACAAGTATGCAAGTACTGTCAAGTTACTATAAAAAAGCAGAAGAATTTTCATAAGTAACTGAAAACAATAATTTCATACAGTATATAAAAAGCGAAAGCCAGAAAAAAAACCCTAAAAATAGCTCAAAATAAGCACAGAAAAATGAAATTAATAAAAACCAAAAATCACAAGCTCTATTTATAATGCATATATGGGTTTTTTTTAAGTTTTGGCAGGGTAACTTCTCAAACTCCATAGAGTTCACACAAACTGTTTTAGAGTTTTTAAAAATGTAAATAAAATGTTACATTTATATGTTTTTAAAACACTATCTATTCGCTATTTCGCTGGGAAGCACTCGGAATGGTTGCAAACATTATAAAATGGCAATAGGACTGTAAGAAAAAAAGAAATAATTCCTGAAAATCAATCATTCCGACGAGTCTGCAATGACATTCATAATCTGTAATAAATACGCTTACGTAACTGAAAAAATAAATCATAGCCCTGTGATACTGTACTGAGAGAAATCCTCAGAATAGAAAGGAAACAACAGAACTACTGAAGCAAGCAGAAATATGGAAGGTCCAGTTGGCAGAGTGTTTTTTTTTTTCCATTTAATTGGAGGTCAGGTAAAATGGGATTCAGGTTCCGCTGCTCATACAAAAACACTGAAAATGACAGAAACTGTATAGTGCTGAACAGTAACCATGGAGATTGTTCTCTGTGTTTACTGATTTGCAATTCTACAGGAATTACAACAGTGTGGCAGTGAGTCATTGCAATTGCAGGGTCAACTTGAATGCTTTAGATTGCTAATGTGTACCTACTGAGGGAACATCAAATTCCATCTCTGAGCTCTTTAACCTACAGCTATATAACTGCCTTGACCTAAAATGAGGAGTAAACTGTAATTATTTACATTACTTTCTACACATGTCCAGTCTGATGGTAAATTAGATACTACTGTTACAATACTGATGGCTTCTCTCCATAATAACTATAATCATAGAGGAGTCATGTACAAAGGGATTTGTGAAACAAAAAGGCAAATGGTACCTTAAAAAAAAAGAAAATACAGTATTTACAGTCCATGATGGCCCCTGAAAAAACTACAGTTACCAAGCATTGCAATAGCATATTACAGATGTTGCCCTGCCAGACATTTTTTCTATTCACAACAGCTATAGATTGTGGATTTCCTTTGAATCAGTATAGTACATTCTAGAGGACCCTCGTGTGGATTAACAGCTGGTCAATTAAGGAGGAGTGCCAGCTTTATAGGGACTAATAGCTCTTGTTAAATGGGTCAGTATCAATACGTGTTAAATGTGTTGGTGACCTTGACCATGGGCTGCCATACTGAAGACACAAGACGCTTCTGCTGTATAGAGACAGTTCTCTGAGTTATTTTGTTATTTTCTCAGTTCAGTACCATTACCAGTATGATGTAGCATGGCCACTAGTTTGAGTTGAATAGTTGAGATAAAATAGTTGAATAGGTCGACTGGTCCTAACAGTGATACAGCGAAGATGTTTTCAGGTAGTGTATTTACAGTTTGTGTGTAGCTGTAGTCACCTGTAAAAATTAACAGTTTCAAATAAGTGAACGCTCTACTTATTACAAGAAACAAGTCATTTCCAAGAATGCAGCGTTTTTACTGAAGCATGTGACACTCTGCCTCTGGATAGGACTGATAGATATGTGGGAAGAATGAGGATTGAATAATATCACCTACAATACCAGGATCATCATATACAGAAAGTAGAACAGAAGCATTGGGTATTTCTGGTCTACTGAATATTTTTGTGATGTTGCTAAAGGCTCGCTTAAAGTGATTAGAGCAAACAAAATAATTACATAAATCGTATCTGTTTCCTGGTTTGCATTGTCATTAGCTACATATGTATTTTATTTTTTATTTTATTATTTTTTTAATAAAATCAAAAGATATCTGATCCTACACTATGTTAAAGAAAGTTCTCAGTTTCCATGCCTTACTCTCTGGAAATCTGTTACACTTGCACTTCCTAAGTCATTCCACCTCAGCAGTGTCCTCTGGGACTAAGTATGTTACTGGCTGAAAATAGGTCATCCAACAGAAGCAGCTGGTTGGTTAGTGACAAGAAAGGTGTCACTGAAGGGATGGGGACAATTTCACCCTCCAGGCATGACATGTACCAGATCTGTAGTACCAGATATCATGTTTTAAAATAAAAAATATCTGTTCCCTATGACATTCAAGACTTATAAAACAAACAGAAGTGCACAGCAGGTCAGATTTATGGAATTGTTTTGTCCGTTTCATTCACTTTAAGGTGGCATGCCAGAGAAGCAACACACCAACATGTTACCTTATGTAACCTGACCTTTGGAGAAAAAGCACTGGTGAGGAACAACCATGCACCAAAGGTCATGAACTTCGTTTAATAGGCTTCCGCAGCTTTTAGGAGCTACAAGGAATTCTGCCGCCAGCTAAACTGTGGCTCCTCCTCCTATCAGCCCTGAAACAGAATTTCTCTGAAGGGAGAGGTCACAGATGTGCCTCTCTGGGAATGGAGATGAATGCAAAGATATTTTCAGTACACTACTCTCCAATCAGAACATGTCCCAATTCTTGGGTTGCATATATGTTAATTGTCATTTTGCAGTCCAATTATTATTTTATATTTGTTAACAAGACACATATATATGACAAATGGTTAAAAACTTACCTCCAGGACGAGCCACAGCTGATCCCCAATTTTGGCATCTTTTTTGTAGAACATTCCATAGAACTTGACCACATTGGAATGGTCAGAAAGTGCTCTGAGGATGTTGTACTCGGCTTCAATTTCCTCATCAATATCCTAGCAATCAAAACACAAATTAAGCAATCGTGTTTACTTTGCAGCTGTGCCTCTATATATAAAGAGGAAGCAGAGTGCTATATAAAGATGTACTGTATATATTAATTTGCATTATAAACCTCAGAAATAACCCAAGCTAGTCTAACAGCTTCTTAGTTATAAAATATATTTAAAAAAAATGCAAAGTAAAAAAAATATATATTATAAATTTAGTTAATCTATTTATTATACTATGATATTCTAAATGATAATGCATTACTGTTTAAAGTATTTACAGCTAACAGAATAATTTCATAAATCTTTTTGATGTCCATTAGCTTCATAGGTCTCAAATATGCAGTTTATAAAAAGCAGATGTTACAGGAAACATGTATTTTCACTTCAAAGAAAGTTCCCAGTTTGCTTGTCTTGCCTTCCAAGAAGTCTGCTTTAATTACTCAGTCATTTTGCTTGCTTTAATTGCATATTTGTGTGGAGTGCTCCCTGACACACGCCTGACCACTAGGCCTGACCTCCCCACATAGTGGTATTAGCACTACAGCAAGTACACTGCATTAAAAGAAATACAATTTGAACTGATCTGCACAGACATTGGTGGGGTTTAAAGAGCCCTTCGGGTCACACAATCATTGGGCTATGAAGGATTTCCTCTTTTTAATTTCATGACTGCAGGCCATTAGAAGGGTCATGCCATCAATATGTTTTTACTTCACTGAGATTTTACAAGCTCTGTAATACATTAAACGCAGCAGCCTCCTTAAATACTCTCTTATGATTAGGAACGGCTTCATATTTAGGAAGTTGTTATTAAAGCGCTTGTGCTGGCCTGTATATTTCTTTATGTTGCATGTCCTCTAAAGAAAGAAGAAATCTAAAAATGTTCACATTTACTTCAGATACTTGAGGCTTGAGAGAAAAAAAGGTGTCTTTATATCTGCAGTTTCAATAGAAATAGTTTGTCTGGAACAGAAGTACATGTGACTGACTGTATGTCCCAAGCGATGTTACAGCGACAGCAGATTTCAATTGAAATTAGAGTGCCATGACAATGCTGTTTTATTCATGCTGCTCTGTGCTGTACAGGGACGGAAAGGGATGGACTTGAAAATAGTTATCTTGCTCTTGTCTCAGTCCTAGAAAAGAGGACCATCAATGAATTCCCAGAACCTTCACACAGTGCTATCATTTTGAAGTTGTCTATAGAAGTTTAATGTTTGAAATTCATGGTAAAAGCCAAGAGTGTGATTAAGCACAATAAATGCATGGTACAAGCATGGGGAGGTGCTTGGTACACCTGAACATTTACAGTGCAAATGTATCAACTTTTATAAGGGTAGATGTTTAAAAACTGAGTAATAAACAACTTACATGGATCGGGTCCAGAACCTTGACAGCTGCCTTGCTTCCATTAATCTTGTTCACCACTTTGAAGACTTTGCCGTACGTCCCTTTCCCAATGGTCTCGATAATCTCCCAGGTATCAGAAGGATCTGGAAAGCTGTCAAAGACGATGGATTTCCCTGATACCGGAAACATCTTAAAGAATGATCTCCTATAAATGTAAAACCAAGAAATTAACATCTAAGATTGATGGAGCTTCCAAATTCTCGACAGATACCATTTATTTGTCTAGGTTGTCTAATTCTCTGCAATTCTGTTTTAGCAGCTTTCATTAATTCTGTTTTTCTTTTTACGTAAACTATGTAACTATATATTCATCATCAAAGTACAGCTGGATGGATAGCACAATATTGATTTCGTTTTTAAGGACTTTGGTCCATATGCATAAAAGATGGCGGTAATTTCCGGCCATTAAAAAAAAATTGACTGGGCAGTATTTAACACACGATTTATAAAACTACTGTGTGGTTATTTTACCGGCCAGTAATGGGTTTAGATGTGATTTACCATCACAGATTGTTCTAACCAGTTGTCAGAGGTGTACAAATGAGCCGAATCTTACAAAAAGGTACCATGGTATTACCAAGGAAAATGTACCATGGTACTTTCATTGTAAATTGGACAGTACCATGGTTCATAATCCCATGGGACTAGCATGGTACAAAGTCCAATAGAAATACAATGGGACTACCATGGTGCATGGTAGGTGGCCCAGAGGTATGGGGACCCTGGAGGAAGGTGGTGATGGTTAAAGCTACAGACATTTTCAGTGTGCAAAAGAACCACACTCACATAATTTGATAACGTTATTATAGCAGAGTCTTGGATTCATCTACAGTGATCAGTATCAGTATAAAAGGAGGGACTAGTGCAGAACAGACTCTTTAATGGAGTTGCATTGGTCTCTTTCCTCGGCTAGCGTATACATAATCAATTTACTACAATTACTAACCAGACACTATAATCAATTTACTACAATTGCTAACCAGACACTAACTAAAAAAGTCATGTTTCGTTTATATTTTTTAATTGATTATTTATTAAGTCAAATAAAACAAAGATAACAGAAACACAGAGTGACACAGGATATTAAAGTATTCAGTAAGATTCGTAGGTGAACATAGGGAGAGGTTGCCAGGAACGGAAACGCAATTCATTGAACACAACAATTTGGAGGAAGGTAGATGCGGCTGAAGTGATAAACCAGCTGGACACTTCTTGTTAAGTCTTTTTTCATAATTTTACCACGTTTTATAGTATTTCCCCAGAGTGTGTGTGTGTTTCAACTCACTTTGCAGCTGAGCATGCTAACATTCTTCAAAGAAACGCTGTGAAAAAAATACAATCTTGCATTCAAACAGTAGCCTATAATAGGAGGCTGTGGCCAAAAATATAGAATTTCCAAATGACTTTACAAAACCTATAATTATTTTCACGTTAGCAAAGGTTAATTACTATATAAAAACATGGTACACAGTGCTGCCTTTCAACTTGGCACATTTGTAAAAATACAGTAAGCTTTTTTAATGTTAGAAATTACTAAACTCCTAAAATCAAGAAAAAAGATGTCCAAATTAATTAAGTAGGGTGATGAATAAAATATTCAAAACCGATCACAGCCAGTGTGTACCAGTATGATTGATAACACTATGTAACACAATTTTTGTTCCTGGGTAGTAAGTGTCATTTCCTAATTGCTTATGCCTCAAAAGTATAGAAAATGGCTATTATTCCCCACAAACTTTGCTTTTGTGACCAGGACAGTGATATTTTGAAATTTACCTATTTCTAATGAGAAAACAGGTGAATTTGTGTCTTTTCGTTCACATAAAGTCAGAAAAAAAACAACATATGAATCCAAATTAACATGTATTTATACTAAAGTAATACAAAAATGACTACAAAAGATTTAGAAGTGAGTAGTTTTTCGAGATTTACGATTATACTGTAAATCACTTTCACGAATCAGCCCCCAAATGTAGTCTCCCATCATGTTCTCGTTATACTGTCCTTGGTAGCGGCGTTCAAAGTCCAGTATATCCTGGTGGAAGCACTCGCCTTGCTCCTCCGAGTACGCTCCCATGTTCTCCTTGAATTTATCAAGATGAGCATCAAGGATATGGACTTTGAGGGACATCCTACAGCCCATTGTGCCGTAGTTCTTCACCAGAGTCTCAACCAGCTCCACATAGTTTTCGGCCTTGTGATTGCCCAGGAAGCCCCGAATCACTGCGACAAAGCTGTTCCAAGCCGCTTTCTCCTTACTAGTGAGCTTCTTAGGGAATTCATTGCACTCCAGGATCTTCTTTATTTGTGGTCCGACGAAGACACCGGCTTTGACCTTTGCCTCAGACAGTTTAGGGAAGAAGTCTTGAAGGTACTTGAAGGCTGCCGACTCCTTATCTAGAGCTCTGACAAATTGTTTCATAAGGCCCAATTTGATGTGCAGTGGTGGCATCAGCACCTTCCGGGGGTCCACCAGTGGCTCCCACTTGACGTTGTTTCTCCCCACAGAGAACGGTCCGCTGTGGCCAGTCCCGCCTGTGGTAGTGCGCCTTGGTGTCCCTGCTCTCCCAAAGGCAAAGATAGCAGGGAAACTTGGTAAAACCGCCTTGGAGACCCATCAGGAATGTCACCATTTTGAAGTCTCCTATGACCTTGATGCCATCTCAGAAAAATGCAGATATGTATCCACTTAGGCAGCTGGAACTAAACTGAACTGGTGGGCTTAAGGCCCCTGTATTTATACTACTATTTATATTACTGGAAAGTTCTAGAAAGTCCTAGAAGTTACTCCAACTTTACTCAGCACTGAATCTATCTGGAATGTTCTGGAAAATAGGTAAATTTCAAAATATTACTGTCCTGGTCACAAAAGCAAAGTTTGTGTGGAATAATAGCCATTTTCTATACTTTTGAGGCATAAGCAATTAGGAAATAACACTTACTACCCAGGAACCAAAAAAAAATAAAAAATGTGTTACACGGTGTAATATATTAAAACATATTAAATTTCAGTAATTCACAGTAACTTCATATTTGGGTGCATAAGTTACACTACAGTTCAAATGGGGATGTGTGATTTTTCTCTAAGATATAAAGAATGAAACAAACAATTCTATAAAACAAAATGATGAAAATGTGGATTAGAATATGGAGAGTAACCAAACGATAGTCTTAAGTCTTAAATCTTAATTGTTACAGCTGCCTTCCCCAGTTTCAGATCAAAACCAACAAAAATATATTTTCTCAGGCCCGCTAATGAGACGTCTCCCATAATTTTCATATTTATTTGTTTTAGCTTGAATGTTACCCTCCTCTCCCAGATTCTGCTCCTGTCACTCCATTCGATCTTCTGCAGAAACTGTGACTTAACATTTAATATATATGCTATTTATAAGTAGCATGTGGTGTTATTTTGTGGTACGAATTAAAACGTGGTACGCCATGTAGTGCGTTTGCCTTGGGCAGGCACGCATTTTTTAGCTTAGAAAACAAGGAAGCACCCATCTGAACGGGGTATCTACTGAGTTTGGCCCTTACAGTTATTTTTAATATCATTTTTTTCACAATTCAGCAAATTTATATGACTTTAACCAATGAGCAACAAATTGGGTTATCTAAAATTATAAACATATACAATTCTGTGGGTGATCTAGAGTTTGTCTTGTTCGTAATGATTTGTGCAGTCGGCAATCACAGCACTTCCAAATCAGTGTACCCTTGATCAGAGCCTTGTATGGCTGGAGATCTCATTTTAAAAGGTGTCAATATTACGTTTTAAATTATTATCATAAGAGATGTGTTAATAAATGCCTTGCATGCCATTTTTCCTGACTGTTCTACCCATCGCCTCTGCATGTCTGCATGTATCAACAAAGGTGTTTATTTTTATTGCTTATTTATTTTACGTATTATAATGAAAAATAACTGCATTTTACAAATTCAGTGTGCTCTGAGTGTATTGAACCGAACGTTGTTTAAGCAAGTCAAATCCAGGGGGAAAAACTAACTAAAGATCTACGGAAAATATTACTACTGTTGTATTTATTTTTAATTTTAAATAATGGTAATTATCTATTCATGGCATGCTGTTTTTATTCCGATGAGGAGACTCCCTAAGAGTATTTCTTGCAAACGCACGTAGAAGCGTGGTTCCCAGCAATTCTCCAAGTGGAGTCTTAAGAACATAAGAACATAAGAAAGTTTACAAACGAGAGGAAGCCATTCAGCCCATCTTGCTCGTTTGGTTGTTAGTAGCTTATTGATCCCAGAATCTCATTAAGCAGCTTCTTGAAGGATCCCAGGGTGTCAGCTTCAACAACATTACTGGGGAGTTGTTTCCAGACCCTCACAACCCCTGGTCCTTGTTTCTTTTTTCAGGTTGAAAAAGTCCCCTGGGTCGACATTGTTAATACCTTTTAGGATTCTGAATACTTGAATCAGATCACTGCGTAGTCTTCTTTGTTCAAGACTGAATAGATTCAATTATTTGAGCCTGTCTGGATATGACATGCCTTTTAAACCCGGGATAATTCTGGTTGCTCTTCTTTGCACTCTTTCTAGAGCAGCAACATCCTTTTTGTAACGAGGTGACCAGAACTGAACACAATATTCTAGGTGAGGTCTTACTAATGCATTGTAAAGTTTTAACATTACTTCCCTTGATTTAAATTCAACACTTTTCACAATATAACCAAGCATCTTGTTAGCCTTTTTTATAGCTCCCCTACATTGTATAGATGTAGACATTTCTGAGTCAACATAAACTCCTAGGTCTTTTTCATAGATTCCTTCTTCAATTTCAGTATCTCACATATGATATTTATAATGCACATTTGTATTGCCTGCGTGCAGTACCTTACACTTTTCTCTATTAAATGTCATTTGCCATGTGTCTGCCCAGTTCTGAATGCTGTATAGATCATTTTGAATGATCTTTGCTGCTGCAACAGTGTTTGCCACTCCTCCTATTTTTGTGTCATCTGCAAATTTAACAAGTTTGCTTACTATACCGGAATCTAAATCATTAATGTAGATTAGGAATAGCAGAGGACCTGTGGTACACCACTGGTTACCTCGCTCCATTTTGAAGTTTCTCCTCTAATCAGTACTTTCTGTTTTCTACATGTTAACCACTCCCTAATCCATGTGCATGCATTTCCTTGAATCCCTACTGTGTTCAGTTTGAGAATTAGTCTTTTATGCAGGACTTTGTCAAAAGCTTTCTGGAAATCTAAATAAACAATGTCATATGCTTTGCAATGATCCATTGTCGATGTTGCATCCTCAAAAAAAATCAAGCAGGTTATTTAGACACGATCTCCCTTTCCTAAAACCGTGCTGACTGTCTCCTAGGATACTGTTATCATATAGGTAATTTTCCATTTTGTTTCTTATTATAGTTTCCATATGTTTATGCAAACTATTATTTGACTTTATGAAGCAAAATGAGTTCATTCTATAGGGTGATGCAAAACTTTTGTCCACAGTTGTAAATAGTGAACACACGTACGTGTTGTGGGGGCATAATAAAATATAATTTACTTTAAAATAACTTGAGCTGCCTCAATTGGTAGATGGAATGCTGTGAAAAAAAAAAATCATTTTTTTTTTTTTCTCTCCAGCATCAAATTCCTAACCAACACTGAGTTTGTAACTTTCATTAATACGGGGCCAGCCTTGTTTCTAGCAGTTTGACTCTTCAGTTCATGTTAGTTCTCCACAAAGGTGAATCATTGTGCTGCTGTTAAATCGATACCTGCTACAAATCACATCATCAGAGTAATCCAGAGGGAAGCCGCAGCTCAAATCTGCGGGGTCTTCTCACTCTTCTGGGAGGATCATTTTCCAATATATCACCTTCCTCTTGATGTACAGCCCACACAAGCATGCTGAAGCCTGCTATTTTCTTCACTTAGAGCAATGAAGGCTACAAACATGATTTATGTTTTCCAACCAGTAAGTAGCCTATCATGTTCAGACGAGTTAACAATGCAATTTAATGTATGCGTTACAAATAACAAAATACTTAAATGACATAATTATTGGATAATTAAACATAGACTTTTTATTATTATTATTATTATTATTATTATTATTATTATTATTATTATTATTATTATTGGCTTAAACACATGTTCCTAAATACAGAAATCATGCTAGGAAATGATACAGTTAAGACACATCTCATTCTCCGTCTGGTCTGAGGCAGGTGTTAATGATGTTGCTGGTCAATTAACGACATAATACAGATTTATGAATCGGAAGAATAATATGATAATGAAAAAAATGGTCTCTAAGGGCACTTTATTCTATTCTGAGCATTCTGTTTTTGACAGTAAATGGCGTTTATGCATCACCCGATGAAATACTGTCATGTTAAACACTATTGACAATAGGAGACGGTAAGTTTTATACATATGGACCGTTGTCTTTAACTCTTACTTCTTACAAGCATCTTTCTGTTACTCTGTGTGGTCTTAAATAATTCCTGTGTGACGTATGTAAATATCCTATGTATTTTATTTAAAAATACAGCCCTAAATATATTGCCTCACAAAATCAATCTTGGCAATAATCAAAGCCAAATAACTATTAATCATGATGTATTGTCATGGTATTTTTCACCACTACTCTACACTGTTGAGTATTTTACAGTATTGGGTGGGGTGGAGGGAGTAAAATTACTGTCAGCTCTTTTTAAGATTTTAAAAACTTCAATCAAGTAAGTATAAGAACTGGGAGATGACATGGTACACATAAAAGCTCTGGCTATATTTACAAGTACTGTAGGCACACACTTTTTCTAGATTTTTGATGTCATCATACTAAACCTTTCTAGATTTCTTTAGAGCCTGGAGGGGGTAAGCCAGTGCCATTGGTTCGATTTACATCATCCAATGGATCAAAATGGAATACAAATACAGAAGTAAATAAATAAACCCAACCAGGGAAAGGGCATAGAGCTACATCAGTGCTTCCCCAGACTGTCAAAAGTACTACAGGAATTTCACGAAAGACTCATCTCAAATAACAATAATCTCAAAACAGGTTAATCTGTTTATACTGTCATTTTTTATATAAATATACATTACAAATACAATATATAGTGTAGATATACCCCCCCACCCCCTCCCCCTCCCCCAGACTGTCGCTGATAAACCACTGAAATATCACCAGCAAGCAGAGCTCTCCATGCAACTCAATCAATAAAGCCTCAGCTTACAGTCCTTTAAACCAGAGCCTCAAATTCTGCTCTTGAAAAGTATTTTAATACAAATGTACTGTTATTATAATTACACTAGTTATAACCTCAATTTGAAAATTATAATGATTGGGAGTTAGTAATATCTTTTACTAGTCATATTTTGTTTTAAGTTGAAATTCACATTACAGTGAAGCTATTGATACTGGTGGCATGAAACACATTTCAATAGAATATAGTTAAAAAAATAAACTTCAATGGAATTAATAGCGATAGCCTTCTGGCACAATCTTTGCAGTGCCCAGCACATTAACAGATGTCTTTTGTGCTACAAGGGAATCTTAATGGAAATATTTAACAAATAATTACATTAAACCATCCTCTGAGATAGAAAAAAAGCAAGAGTGACAAGTAGAACGATCCATTTACACCGTGAACTCAGGGGGCCATGATTAGGTAAGTAAAGTTAGAGCGTTTCTGTAATATCATTCTAAAATCTTAAAAAGTTGTTGTACACACTCTTTTTAATGCAATGTGCATTTAATTAATAGTATTGTTTTATGAGGAGTTACATCTTAAATATTAGCATAGCCCTTCCTTGATTACCATACAATGAAACCCAGTCTCTGGCTAGTCCTATCCTACATACCAGCACTTGTTTGTCACGTCATAATCAAAAAAAGACTTTCAGGAATATTAGGGCTACAGCCATAGCGTGCTACCTCTATTATTGTTGTAAACATAACCTTTGAGAGTGTTTGATGTTTTGGTTGATTCATCAAGAATTGCATTTCCAAGAACAACAATCAAAACACAGTATATGTATCTTGCACAGTTATATATATATATAAGTGAGTTCCATTACACGAGAGTAGATGTTAAAACTTCATGCTGATTTGAACTCGGCTCTCGCCAAGATAAGCACCAACTAAAACGTAGCTTTACAGTAAACTAATGTGATCCATCTGCATCTCCATCCATTTGCGCTTCCTTCCATATGATGATGTAGATATCCTTCTGTCTGGTGTTGATGGCTGAAGTGTAATGCTGGCTCCAGGGATCAGCTCATTGCCTCCCTAGCGCATCAGCACACACAACGGCTGCGATGCTGGCTCCGGGGATCAACTACAGTGCGGTCTCCCCAGCGCATCAGCATGACAACCGTCTGGATTGAGCTAAGTAGGGTACATCTCTGGGGTCTTCAAGTGGGCACCTTCCATCCCCGGTGTTTCGTTGACTAGCCCACGACACCTCAAGAGGGCTTGACGGTGATTCTGGAGTCCCAGCATCACCCCCCTCCGTCCACCACTCAACTCAGCCCAGCTTACTTACCCGTACATCAGCGTTTCTTTCTATTGTGCTTGAGATCCCCAGCCAGAATCTTTCCGTCTCAACCACAGCCAGTTGCTGCTTCTCTCTGCTGCTTCAGATAAATTCTTCACTGTGCGACGCAACTCTTGGCCACTGAATCCGACGTCTCTTAGAAACCGGGTTGTAGAGTGTGCCACAAATCCTCAACAACCCACCTCCACTGGGTAAACCCGGACTCTCCATCCTCGCTGTTCCGCTTCAGCGGCTAGTTGAGCATTCTTTCTTCCTCTCATATGCCTCATCTACAGCATCCTCCCATGGCACTGTTAACTCTACCACGTGAACAAGGCATGCTGATCCAGACCACAAGACAATATCTGGTCGAAGGTTAGTGGTGGCAATCTCAGGTGGAAAAATAAGCCGTTGACCAACATCTGCCAGCATTTTTCAGTCTCTAGCAGCTTCCAGTTGTCCTGGGCGAGGATTGGTTTTAACACCTTTTCTTGGTGGTTGCTCTCCTGGGCGGAGGAATGTTGTCTTTTGTGTGTAATGTTTTGATGGAACTGGAGGCAACTTATTGGTCATGTTACGCTTGTCTTCCAATGCTAAGGCCAAACATCGCAGCACCTGGTCATGGCATCAAGTAAACCGTCCTTGGCTAAGAGCCACCTTACATCCTGTCAAAATGTGCCTTAATGTTGCAGGTGATGAACACAAAGGACATGAGGGATCTTCTCCTACCCAGAGGTTTAGGTTCTGTGGTGATGGGAGAACATCATATGTTCACCTGATGAGGAAACTGATCCTGCTCTGTTCCATTGACCATAGGTCTTGCCAGCCAATCTTGCGTTGTTCCACACTCTCCCATCTCATCCATTCTCCCTGCTTGGCGTGGGAAATAGTCTTTATGCACCTCATCCTCTCCTGCTTTTGCACCTTGTTGACTACCACCTTCCTCAGTTGAGCTGGGGCTGCCTTGTGCCATGTAGGAGGAGCTGAACTTAGACCGACCCCCTCTTCCATGCTGAACTTGCCCCATGATATCACCAATTTGAAGGGCAGCCTTGCATCCTCTACAGCTTTCTTTGCCGCCCACTTTCTTCCAGTTTTCAACACAGGTGCTGCCTCCCTTACGCATTTGTACATCTCCTGAAATGAATTATTCAACTATGTGGGACAATAAAAAATATTGCGATCCATCACAAGCACCCCCCCACCCACACCGCAAAACAAATCCTGGTGATCATTCACCTGTCCCGCATCCAATCCCTCACCCTATCCCAGAAACAAATCCCTGGCTGGAGATCATTCACCAGCTGGGATAAAATCTTTGCTATGCCAGTGTTATTAACCATCATAAAATAAACCCATCCACCCCCCAAATAAAATCCTGGCTACGCCACTGATAGAGAGAGAGAGAGAGAGAGAGAGAGAGAGAGAGAGAGAGAGAGAGAGAGAGAGAGAGCTTCTGTATATATATTATCTCAAGCAAATATTTAGAAAATAAATATGTTTAAATTCAAACAAGTGCTGATATGTAGAACAGGACTAGCTAGAGACTGAACTATGATTGCAAATTATTATATAAAGAGATGGCAAGCTCAAGACACATGCAATCAATGTACAGCAGAACTTAACACCACGCTTAAAAACTGACTGGTCAACCCAACACCCCACTTTTAGCCGAAAATATGCAATCACTCAGCCATGCGTACAATACTACCAGTGGTGTGTTGCTCATAAAAAAGGCAAAATGACTTTACCAGCATATGTATGCAGACTGACAGACTTCAAAGCAAGTACAGGCAATTTTACTAGGAACATTTTCATTTTAAAGCTTTTTTTTAAGCCAAATGAGGGTGAATGGTTGAGCAAGCTGCATGAATGCATTTTGTTTTAAATAAAATATTTTGGACTTACAACAACCTCCATGCCCAAGGTGTAACTCAGAGGTTCTACCACACTTTGATTAAAATCCAACCATTTTCAGAAAGCATGTGTCCAGACACAACATAACTACATAACTTTTCTCTTTTCTCTTTTTTAATCATTCAGTTGCTATTACCCTTTAGAGCAGCTCAATGGGCTGCTCTGTGGTCAATACTAAAGTTCACAGACAGAAGATTTTCAAACCAACACTTTTAATCCCAGTACTGGTAATGCTTTCATAAAACCAAATCCATTGACAGATACTAATATCAAGCAGATTAAAAGACAAACCGGTAGGCTGTTTTCTTAGGAAACATACTAGGCCTAGGAAAATGATTCTAGTTTTTGTTATACAAACTTTGTTTTTGCATGCCCAAAACTGTCTGTAGATCAATATACTAATATTAAAATGTTCCTGGTCCGTCTGTTTGTACAGACAGCATAACTTTCAATAGAACCCTAGAATTCAGGCATGAATAAAACAATCTGATCTCTTTTGATCATTGTTAGATACTTCAGACCAAAAAATCCATGAACTACTGACTAGGTACACAGGTACCACAAAAAATGCATACAGCTCCTGGACGTAGTTTTAATTGCTCTGGATTCACCCATCAGTCACTTGTTACACTAGGCAGCAAAAACCCTTCACATCATCCTCTCCATAAAGGTTTTATGGACCAGTTAATTGCATTTCTAACCCCTATCAAAATAATGAAAACAGAAAAAAAAACTAGCCTACTTAGATTTTTTTTTTTAAAGCAAAAAGGTAAAATGGGTATGTGAATAAGTACATATTTTTTTAAACAAATAGAATTGGAAATAATATTTTCAGAGCTTTTACCCATGCTTTTATTACTCTAAAACAGGGGTGCCCAATCCTGGTCCTGGAGGGCCGGTGTCCTCCTGGCTTTTGTTGCAACTGTGCCCTAAATTACTTAATTGGACCAATCAAGCACTTATTAGAAGCTCAATTGGTCCAATTAAACAATTTAGTGTACAGTTGGCACAAAAACCAGGAGGGACACCGGCCCTCCAGGACCAGGATTGGGCACCCCTGCTCTAAAACATTTTTTTGTAAAAAGAAAAATAAACTACAAATGTTACAGAACAAGCAAAAACAGAAGAATGTGCACTTAGGTTTTCTTTAAATTTACCTCAAGAATTGTGTCACATTCTTTTATGACCCTTAGGGTACTACAGTATAGAGGAAATGTATTGTTTACGACTGTAAGTCGCACTGGATAAGGGTGTCTGCTAAGAAATAAATAATAATAATAATAATAGCTTAGGGTTACTCTATTGTAACACATAAAAGGCATTTTAAATTTGAAATCAGAGTCCTGTGCAACAGTAGGCATACTTTATTGAGCATTATCAGACTATCTTTTCATACACAACACAACAGCATCATTCCTGTGAAATGGCTTCCACGCTTTAAGCAGATCAAAATGGTAAAGAACAAAAGCATCATTTTTAAAACCATTGTAAGTACCTGTAATTATTTCCAGCTGAATCAACACAGATTTTCCAATTGTGTCAACGAGTTGCAACTGGAAATTGATGAAAAGGAATCCCTTGAAGCTCAGCAATGTCGGTGGTGTCATCAATACAGCTCCACATTGCTTAACACTCGAGCAGACGTTCGTTTTCTGGTGTGTACTGCTTACATACAAGCTACCTATTCACTTGTTTTTTTTTGTACCTCTTGCTGCTGATTTGCATACCACATTGGAAACTATCACCGAGCAAAACCACAGGCAATTGGGAGACTTGCAGGTTATAAACACAAGACCCAATGTTATATTTTGCATTCTTATCATTTTACTATTTTGTGTTTAATTGTTCTGTACTGTGCAATGAATCATGAGCAGGTAGTTATAACTAAGTAACTAATCATTTCAACATTAGATTTTAATGTGAAAAAAGAATATCTATATAGTTTTTCATCGTCCAGCTTCCAGTAATTGAATTTCGACTGAATCTAAAGTTTACAAACATGTCAATAACCATGTTAACATGACATCTATGTTCCCCTGCAGTGGCACAGATATATTGTAAGTACTCGTGGGAAAAATCTAAATTCCCCTAACAAGAAATTCTTCTTATACCAGGTAGATTCTAGTAGAAAATATATGTATTCATAGTTATTGGTCCCATAACATAAATTGCCAAATCTGTTGGGGTATAATATAAGCTCAGCAGATACTGAATATCTCACCAAACAGATGTGAACCGCCAGCTGAGCTCTGAGGATGTTGTTTTCAGCTGCACATACAATACTTAAAAAGCAAATAAACGTACAGAGAATCCAACATTTAGAATGATTAATGATTCCAAAGCACTCTGTTTGACGTAAACAGATGTAGTCCTTTATTACTTAAGCAGCCTGGTACCAATTTAGACTGAGTAATTGTGGTGCACAATGCTCCTAAATAAATTAAGTATAAAGAGAAATATGTCCAAAAGAAGGCAGAAACGTACACTACTAGACGTATGTTAACCTCAGGATTACCTTTGACTGTCTGCTGTGAAATTCCTAGTACGGGTGCTCTATTAAACAGTCTTGCTGTAAACTAGAACCTGGCTAAATACAATACACTTTTTTTTTTACCAGCATCCAGATTTCAATAATAGATATCCTGGCTTTTTAAGGCTTGTTTGTCCAAACCTAAAAAAGGCAATTCAACAGATGAATGTTTTATTTTCTGTAACCAACTAAAGCCAAATAAGTTAAACTTTTGCAGACATTTTAGGTCAACGGGGGAAAAAAACAAAAACTCACATAACCCAGTAATCCCCCAAAATGATTCAGAAAAAGTAAAAATGCTACTCTCCTGATGGAAATCATTAACATTGCTGGAGTCGCAAGCAAAAGATCCAGTATCACACTAATACAGACTCATACATTAGTCATTATGTATGCAACTGACTTTGCTTGAACCAAAAAAACATGGAACCATCTCAGATAAAACTGGTCTGCCAGTTATAAGTAAATACATTCACTTACATTGTCTTTCCAAGCTGTTACAGGGAGCTTGTAGAGAATAATCCATATTGTTAGATAGTTCATTGACACTATACAGTTATAGCAGTCACTGTAAACATAGAGTGAGGAGCATTAGGCTAATCTCTAAAGAAATCCCAAGCATGGTCTCTATTCTAAGCAGTCAACAATATGTAAAGATTATGGTATTAGAGAGTGTTGCACCATGAACCTTGAACCATTCATACTTTACAAACCAAAGCTAGTTAGTGCGGCTAAAAATACTGGTTGATTTGCAATACCTCGACGTGGTAATTGTTGACATCTTTACTTCTGGAACTTAAATAAAATTAATTAAACAGACTATACTAAGTGAACACATAGATGCATGTAGGCTTTCCCTTACTGATTTAAAAAAAAATTCTTACCTTATGGATGAGCTTTCTTAGTATTCAAATAAATATTATACAGTATCTATCAAGAGGCTTAGTTTTCACTGTGTGTACTGTATGATTGAAAATATGTGCGCTACTGTGAAATTCAGAGACCCATTAGCTGTAGCCTACTGATACCCTGTGATTACGATTATGGTTATGACTATGAGTTAGGTGTGTGCCAGTGATTGCTGTAGACTACAGTATATCATTTTTAGTACTACTGAAAAAGTATTTTATGGAACAAATGCCTACAATGTCACTTTACTGATTTACATACCTTTTGACAGCTAAAAAACAACATACTATTGATACATTGCAATCATTAGTACACAGTTTGCTACTGTGCATTATTATTATTATTATTATTATTATTATTATTATTATTATTATTATTATTATTATTATTATTATTATTGGTGTTGGTATTATAAATAATGGATGTACTACATAATATGCTTTTTTAACTTTGACAGAAATGTTGGCTGTTCATGAACAAAAGATTATGAACTAAAAACAGTAATGCGCAGAATCTTAGTTTAAAATGACTTCCACTAGAACGCAGGAGAATGCCTGGATCACCAAGCTGGCTTGAGTTGACCTTAAAAGGTAAGTTTTCCTTGCAGTTGCATATTTGTGTGTTTAACTTGTGTGCAAGCATGTGTTATTATTTTGGATGGACAGCACCCACTGTGCACCCCCACTATTTCATTCTGTAAATATTCTCTTATGTTTATAGCTAACTTCATCTAACTTACAATACAAGTGACCTGTCAAGAATAAGACAAAACGAGAACTGATTTCACAACATTAGAAGCCACTCTATCCTCGTGTCAAACAAAGCACCGGGGGGTGTCAGTTACTGTTTACAGCTAGATAAACCCAGTTACCAAATTACATGAGTAAACAATGCTATACAAGTTCATAATGTTTCAATCTAGGCTACATGAAGCTCATGAAAATACCAAAGGGGATATCGGACCATTTAAGTTTAAGTTTTGCCACAGGCAGATTATAGCTTACACACAAAATATATTGAATATGCTGAGCAGTACACAATTAGACATTCCTCCGTCCCAGTGGTTCAACCCTTTTGCTTATGCAAGTAATTCATGTTCAAGCTACTCTCCTGCAATAAATGTTATGAGTTTAACGATTGTAAGGTCTGCTCTAAGTTCCAGTCGTTGTGGACACTTTGCATTAGTTTAATGTACCTGGATACTTCAGGCAGCCACATGCAAATAAGAAATGCTAAATCAAAGCAAACACGGTAACACATAAGGGTACACTTACAAAACAAAGCTGCGTTTAGAAGGACACATCTATGTAACCAGGTTTTACAGAATGAGCACGATATGTAATAAATAAATAAATAACTATAATAATCTGCAAGGTATCTAAAATCTGTAACATACATGCGAAATGTTACTATTAGTGGTTTAGATAACCAGTTAATTGAGACACATATACAATCTAGTACCATCACATAACAATTTTAAGTGTTAGGCATTCATTGTCCCCTTAGGTAACAGCTTTTGCCAACCCTGCCCGCACCCCCACCACCACCACCACCCTCTCACCCCTGCCAGGTGCAGCCCACATAAAATATACTATGCCTCACATGCACAGACTTACACTGGAAATACTACCAAGATAAATGGTACTACATTAAATACAGTCATTAAAAGAAATAAAATAAATGTATGTTAAAGTGTCTTACTGTTTAGGGCAGGGTAATCCGCATAATTCAGTATCAGTCTTTCACATCTCTGTATCACATAAGTCTAGAAGCACTAGAGACAAGCTAAGAGTGTGGGCTGGACTTGTTAAATTATGTATTGTTGAAGACTAAAAGTAACATAATATCACAGAATTTGTTAAAATATTTAACTGTCAATTAGTTTAATGGTCATACAGGTACTGTGTCGGGCAGCTGTCAAGTGCCAGACCAAACCGGAGGCACAAAACTATAATACAGTTTGAGATAATAAAAGAGCACAGTGGTGTTATTCAAGCATGGCAACTACACGTAGAGACATCATTTCTCCAGCTTGTGTAACAATGTATTTATTGAACGTACTGCAACACGGGGCCATGCAAAACCCTTTTGTAATTTCTTCGCCTTGTTGGGTGATGATGTTGTTCAAAGCCCAGCTGCTGTGTTTGAATAAGTGTATTAAAAAAGGATGACAAGGTTTCTTGGCTACCATCATTATGGATAAAAGGGAACTCAAGTTATGGGGTCTAAAGGTTGAAAAACTTGGCTTTGACGGTCTGCCTCTGTCAATCGTTGCTGATTGCGTACACTTGTTTAAAAAGAATACCATCTTGTCTTGGCACTGCCTGGGAGACCAACATTTTCTCAGCCCAATACAAGGGTGGTAGTG
Source organism: Acipenser ruthenus (assembly GCF_902713425.1). Lineage (NCBI taxonomy): Eukaryota > Metazoa > Chordata > Actinopteri > Acipenseriformes > Acipenseridae > Acipenser > Acipenser ruthenus. The sequence continues at coordinate 100,256,358 of NC_081191.1, forward strand.
ATTTTATTAACTATAATAAAAAGTATGAACATTGATTTTAAAGCATTCTTTTTAAACTCTTTGGTAAGGCAGACACCTAAATCTTTAATTTGCAAACAAGTAACCTAATGTGACTGGAGAACTCAAACTCTCAGATAACACTCCCCTTAATTACGGGAGTCCATTTGCTCTAAGTTAACTGAAGACCTACTGATGCAGACTTATCAGACAGCACTGGGACACGTTGTTATGCATTACACGCCTCACAGCACGCTACACGTCTCAACAGTTTTGATTTTCCTTTTTTACACTTAAAAGTGACTTCAATGCACTTGTCTTACTGATGTCTGAATGTACTTCACTAAAAGGATCATGGATTTTTTGTTATATATAAAATAAACTCTAAGGGTGGCATTTCAGATAAATATGTTTACTTTACAGTTACTGCATGAGTCATTTCACATTTCAAGACAAGTATTAGAGTTTCCCAAAGACAGAGTTTATCTTTCAGCAGAAACATTACATTCCGCATCACTCACCTGTCACACAGTCTTAGTGAAGCATTATTACACTGGATGAATATAATACCATGCATATATAATGCACCAAACTAGAAGACATTATTAAAGTTATTAATATGAAGTTATTAAATAAATAGATGCATTTTGGGGACCAATTTCTGTTCATTACACATCTAATTGATTGGATTCTTAAAGTAGTACATACAGCTACAATAAGTACATGGTGTTAACAAAATAATACCAGTACATATATGTATCATGCTAATTTCTTATATCTCATATTTTGCTATATGAAACATGGTCACATTGTGGCAAAGGTGCATTTTCCAGATTCATGGTAAATGATATTGTCTGGTGGAGTCCATGGTTGAAAAATAAAGATTTCAATGCGGTCCTTTTCACATTTCACAATGATTGCAACATCATGAAAAGGCAGCTAGTGAGTACAAAACAATATGAGAATGAGATCTGTAGCTCTACATAGATGTACTTTATTTGTGAAATGAACCATTTATCATTTTGTAGTTTGAGCAACTGGACACAATATTTAAGTCATGTAGGTACATTAGTTGTGTAGCTCATCTTACGTACAGTACAACAGAACTCAGCGATAAAATGGAGCACAATTATTACTTTATGTGAAGTCGACTACTCCCTCAGGACCCACAAAAAATGGCTTGCATTCTATAAGAGTTCTATAATACATATCTTTTGCTTTAATATGTACAGCTCTGGCCAAAAGTTTTGGATCACCCTATAGAATTAACTAATTTTGCTTCATAAAGTCATAAGAACATAAGAAGAACATAAGAAAGTTTACAAACGAGAGGAGGCCATTCGGCCCATCTTGCTCGTTTGGTTGTTAGTAGCTTATTGATCCCAGAATCTCATCAAGCAGCTTCTTGAATGATCCCAGGGTGTCAGCTTCAACAACATTACTGTGGAGTTGGTTCCAGACCCTCACAATTCTCTGTGTAAAAAAGTGCCTCCTATTTTCTGTTCTGAATGCCCCTTTATCTAATTTCCATTTGTGATCCCTGGTCCTTGTTTCTTTTTTCAGGTCGAAAAAGTCCCCTGGGTCGACACTGTCAATACCTTTTAGAATTTTGAATGTTTGAATCAGATCACTATGTAGTCTTCTTTGTTCAAGACTGAATAGATTCAATTCTTTTAGCCTGTCTGCATACGACATGCCTTTTAAACCCGGGATAATTCTGGTCGCTCTTCTTTGCACTCTTTCTAGAGCAGCAATATCCTTTTTGTAACGAGGTGACCAGAACTGAACACAATATTCTAGGTGAGGTCTTACTAATGCATTGTGAAGTTTTAACATTACTTCCCTTGATATAAATCCAACACTTTTCACAATATATCCGAGCATCTTGTTGGCCTTTTTTTTAGAGCTTCCCCACATTGTCTAGATGAAGACATTTCTGAGTCAACATAAACTCCTAGGTCTTTTTCATAGATTCTTTCTTCAATTTCAGTATCTCCCATATGATATTTATAATGCACATTTTTATTGCCTGCGTTATAAATATAATATGGGAGTGTGAACAGGCTGGCTGTAGGGGTGACGTCAGGCCAGAAAGAAAACACACAGACAGGCAGTACTGGTGAGTGAAACTGAGACGCTGCGGCGCTCAGTGTTTTATTACACACAGAAAATAAAAGGTTTGAACAAAACAGAACATGGCACTTGAGGCCAAAATAAACAGACAAACAAAACGAACAAATGCTAACAAACAGGGATGAACACTAAACACAAAACAAGTGCGGTGCTGGTGCTTCCAGCACTCCTAGCAGTTGTTATTTATTATTAGTATTACTATTATTATTGATTTTACCTCCTCTCTCTCTCCCGTTCTTTCGCCCTGAACACACAACCTCGAGTGAGTGAAACGCGCATCTATATATACTGTTGTGCTGATATTCAATTACTAATTAATTATTCACTTGAATCCCAGCACGTGAACTAATTTGTGCAATCCCGTGCTCACAGATTATTACATACTTTAAATGCATGTGAAGTGATTTGTGCCACCCTTGTGTCTAAATACAATTATACATTTTAAACACTCGTGCTTATTACCCACATTATATCCCGTGTACCAACTACAATACACCAACATTAACACACCACACACACACAACACAACACACAACACACAAATAAACACAGCGGCGGGGCACATTGCCACAGGGAGATACTGAAATTGAAGAAGGAATCAATGAAAAAGACCTAGGAGTTTATGTTGACGCAGAAATGTCTTCATCTAGACAATGTGGGGAAGCTATAAAAAAGGCTAACAAGATGCTCGGATATATTGTGAAAAGTGTTGAATTTAAATCAAGGGAAGTAATGTTAAAACTTTACAATGCATTAGTTTGTAAATACAATGGAATGAAGTTGAATAAAACCTGTTGAATAATGTTACATTTACATATTTAATTGCATACCGCTTTGTAGTTTTCCATATATTTAACAAAAAACTTACAAAAATTGAAAAACGTGACTTCAAAATCTAACATGAAATACTGTACTACTATTATGGCTTCCAGTAGACCTTTGTAATATCATTTTGAAGTTTCTTTGATGATATGGTGTTAAATAAAATATCTAAATTATGTTCATTTACAGTCACCTTCAAAATTATTGGCACCCTTGATAAAGATGAGCAGAAAAGACTGTATAAAATAAATAATACCAGTACTGAGCTATATTGTAATTTTCCAACATGTGGAATATATTTGACTTTATTAATGATTCAATGGAATCAACCAAAATTACACATTTCTCAAATTATAAATTTATTTCCAAAAAAAAATGAAGTGTCACTATTATTGGCACCCTTGTTTTCAGTACTTTGTGCACCCTCCCCTTGCAAGGATAACGGCACTGAGTCTTTTTCTATAATGAGAACACATTGGGAGGGATCTTAGACCATTCCTCCATACAGAATCTTTCCCGATGCTTGATATGCTTCGGTCTGCACTTATGGACTGCCCTCTTCAATTGAAACCACAGGTTTTCAATGGGGTTCAAGTCCGAAGACTTAGATGGCCATTGCAAAATATTGATTTTGTGGTCAATTAACCATTTCTTTGTGGATTTTGATGTGTGCTTGGGGTCATTGTCTTGCTGAAAGATACACTTGTACAGATACAGCCATGTTTCAGCCTCCTGGCAGAGGCAACCAGGTTTTTGGCTAAAATGTCCTGGTACTGGGTAGAGTTCATGATGCCGTTGACCTTAACAAGAGCCCCAGGACCAGTGGAAGCCAAACAGCCCCATAACATCAAAGATCCACCACCATATTTTACATTAGGTATCAGGTTCTTTTCTGCACATGCATCCTTCTGTCGACGCCAAACCTACCGCTGGTGTGCGTGGCCAAAGAGCTCTATTTTCATCTCATCTGACCATAGCACCCGGTTCCAATCGAAGTGTCAATGCCGTTTAGCAAACTCCAGGCGCTTACGTTTGTTGGTTGCTCTCAATAAAGGCTTTTTTCTGGCAACCCTTCCAAATAGCCTATTGGCATGGAGGTGGTGTCTAATTGTAGATTTGGAGACTTGGTGGCCCCAAGATGCAACCAACTTCTGTAATTCTCCAACTGTGGCCCTTGGATTTCCCTTTGCCTCCTGAACCATCTGCCTCACTGTGCGTGGGGGCAAGATACACTTGCGTCCTCTACCAGGCAAGTTTACTACTGTTCCAGTGGTTTTGAACTTCTTAATTATTGCCCTAATAGTGGTAAGTGGTATATTTAGTTTTTTAGCTATTGTTTTGTACCCATTGCCTGATTTATGAAGGTCAACAACCATTTGTCTCGTTTCATTTGTGAGTTATTTGCCTTTCCCCATGGTGATGGATGACAAATGGATTTCATATGCGTGTTACCTCATTTTTATACCCCAGTGAAACAGGAAACCATGGAAGGCCACAATACAGTTCCTTAAGAATGAGCTGAACTTAAAGAAGTAGAATGTTAATGCAGATTTAATTTTGTTTGATTTTATTTATAAGAATCTTTAGGGGTGCCAATAATTCTGACACCTATCTTTTTGAGAACATTTTTTATTACTTGTTAATAAAAAACTTTTTCTCTGAGCAATTGTATTAGAATAAAAGAATATGGTTTTCCCATATATTTGAGCATAAAATATAGCTCATTACCTGTGTTGTTTATTTTATACAGCTTTTTTTGTTCATCTTTATCAAGGGTGCCAATAATTTTGGAGGTGACTGTATATATTCTTGGTGATGCAAAGCATTTGTCCATAGCTGTATATACAGTACATAAAACATATACTGTACCAATACTTTACTTACAATTCCATTACACCTCTGGACCACCCCCAGAGTTTCCTGTCACATGCGAAGTGCATGACTGAGTAAAGAGCCAGAACACTGTAAGGTGTTATTGGCCTTCAACTCTCTGTCTTGGTCGTCTCAATTTCACCGTAATTAATAAGTTAGAAGGCTCTCATTTAGGAAGGTGGTGTACCTTACGATACTAGTTGTATTACAATAAGATGCTTTGGTAAAGTGCTGGAATAATTACTCTAGAATTCTTCAATGTCATTGGACTGTGCTTTTATGCTGCTCTACTGTCATTTATTTTGTCTAGTTGTCTGTTCTGGTAACAGCGAGCGTGATGGGTGCTTCGTATGGGATGGTACTGTAACTGTAACTGTTGACTGATAAATCACGGTATAGAAACTATACCTGCTCAGGAGGAGGAAGTTAATGGTGGCTGAACCAAAGAAGGTTGCAGTGGACATCCTCATTCAAGAGATCTTCATCTGCTGAATTATTAAGCATAGTTCAGGAGGAGAGACACCATGTCCCAGCACCACGTAACTTCCCAATATTTCAGTTAATCAACAGCCATCTTGCTAGCATCAACACCCCTCCACCTCCCTTATGTCAGCCTTTACGGCTACTCCTAAACTTATATATGTGGGGGTGCCTGATCCCCCTGAAATATAAGGCTCTCATCTTACTAAACCCAGCGGACAAGAGGCCAGCTATTGTATCAACATACTGCTGTCATTCTATGCATTCTATTCTTCATTGTATTTACAAACCTGGTCATTACAGTACGGTTCTAGTTAGGGGTAGGACCAAATAGTCGACTAGTCCATAAGAAAAGTGACAGTCGACCTGAGAAGCTGGTAGCCAACTAATTGCATGTCATGTGATGTCAGGAAGGCAGGTCCATTTTACTTTCAAGGTCCTCTGTCAGACACAGTTTCCTTTAGCAACGTAAACAACAAAACAAAGCAAGCAACTGGTCGGCGACAGAAGAGCTTCATTTTCAAAGCTGCAGCAGAGCAGCAAATTAATACCAGCAAAACTACAAACTTCACAAAAATAGTCATGATTATAAAAGAAGCCAACTGGTCAGTACTTTAATTTTATTCAGTTGCTAAAACTGAAATGGAAAGTAATTGTGAAGCATGCGGTTTTGACTCTTTTCACGTCAACTATTCGACATGACCATAAAGTATCTAAAGCTTGCTACAGCCAGGAACTAGTTGCAGTGTTGTTTCTGGAAAAAAAAAAAAAAAAAAAAGATTTAATTGCTTCTCCAACCTGATGTTACTTTCACACCTCAATCATTTATTTTTCCAATAGTTTACAAATAGCAAGCTACTCTTAGTCGAGAGGATAGTGACATGAGGCCCTGATCATCTAATGGTTAGTCAGACATATGTCCCGATGGTGTGGCTAAGCAATGCTGGGAGACTGGAAATGGAGATTGTCAAACACATATAACCGAACAGACAGTGTGAAAGATACTAGCGCAAGTCACAACTGCTAAACTCTCTTCTTTCTGGTGTAATGGGGTGCAGTTTAATTTGTTTCCGGTTTTGTAACCTATTGCTATTAAATAGTAGAAAAAATTTTGAACTTTTGAGCTAAAAGTACACACAGACTTTTTTTTTTTTGCTTTACATAAAAACAATAAACAAATGGTATCATTTCATATTCAGATATAGAGAGTATTGACATTTGGAAATGTAACTTCAAATTAAAACATGTTTACATACAAATATTAAACTTATTCAAGTTTTAATAGGAAATAGTGTACAATTAGTTGTAAAGACACAAGGGGTGCAGTTCCATACACTGGTGATTCTTTCAGATACTTGATTCTGTTAAGAACCCTCTGGTTATGAAATTGATTTACCAGATGGGAGACATTATTCACTTTGTTATCTAATTTAGACAGGTACTTTAACTCTGCTTAGTACTACAATAGATAAGCCAGATTCATTCTTCAGTGCAATCAAAAGAGGCATCTTTGGAATGTTTAAAAAACTGATTGGGTGAAGCTGATTGAAGAGATAAAGATGAACACCCTGTTATTGTTCTTTCTTGGCACATATTGCAACTGATCCGTGCAAAAATGAATTTGTGTGCTTTAAAGGCAATTTAGGGCCATGAACCTGTGTATTTGAATAAGCTTCTTCCTACCCATGTCCCTGGCCCTGGCTATTTGCAATGGCAACTGCCAAGACGTTTAAATACAGTAACATTTTGCAATGTCCCCTGCTGTCTATGAGGCTCCCTCATTCCATTCATCTGGTCGATTCTTTATTCCAAGGTTACTCCTCAGCTTTGCGTGATGTCTTTCCGTGTTGACGATAGGAGATCCCATCTTTCTAAATACTGTCGCCCAGTCGGAGTATAATCCATCCTTTTGTGACTTCATTGATGGCTGGAATGTAAACAAGGATCACAGAAATGACATCCCTGTGCAGTGCACGTTGTAAATCATTGTGAGCATGTTTATTCTGGATTTGTATAACTGCTGCTGCTTTTAGATTGTATAGCGCTGCTGTTTGCCCTCCAGGTGTCCTCTGTTAAAGACATGTTCCATTCCACAGGGATTTTAACACAGGAACAATAAAATAACATAGAATAAGGAATAATTGATTATAAACAAACAAGACAATACATATTTTAAAAGATGGAGGTTTCGATCTGAACTCAGCTAAAAGAACTCAATATTGTTGCCTTGAACCTTGGAAACTGTCTGCTGCTGCCTTCCCCCACTGTACGAAGTCTTGGTGTACTTCCGGATAGTAACCTCTCCTTTGATGCCCAAATCTCCTATGTAGTTAAATCTTCCTTCTACCACCTCCAAAACATCTCAAAGGTCCGTCCCTACCTTTCCCCACCTGGATGCAGAGAAACTCTGTCATGAATTCATCTTCTCTCGACTCGACTACTGCAACTCTCTCTATGGTGGTCTTCCGTCACGTGCCATAAACAGATTGCAGCTGGTTCAAAATGCCGCTGCTAGGATCCTTATCAGATGTAAAAAACATGATCACATTACCCCGTCTTGCCCAGCTGCACTGGCTACCTGTAAAGTTCAGGATTACTTTCAAAATTCTCCTGCTTGCTAACAAGGCCCTTCATCACACAGGTCCACAATATCTCTCCAACCTGCTGACCCGCTATGTCCTTGCACGCAAGCTGAGGTCCTCTGACTCTGGCTTGCTTGTTATACCCAAGCAAAAGTGTACCACACTCGGGGAGCACTCTTTTAGCTTCATGGCCCTGACTCTCTGGAACTCTCCCACCCTTAGAGTGTGTAGCTCCCACAGTCGCTCGCTTCAAATCAACTCTCAAGACCCACCTGTTCTCTCTTGCTTTCAATGCTCTTTGAGCCTGATATCTGTTATTAGTTGTTGTCTAAATTGCTATTTCAGGTTTTTCACTCCATCTTATTTGTATGATTTTGTATGACACACACATCCACAATGTTTAGAATTCACATCCTAGCCTTTTATTTAATGTATTATGGCTGTATTTAATGTATTTGCATTGTTTTTTTTACTGTTTGTATTTAATGTACTATGCCCTGTATCTCACTGTATTTAATGTATTATGCATTATTCCTCACTATCTTGTAAAGCGCTTTGTGATGGTGGTCCACTATGAAAGGTGCTATATAAAATAAATATTGATTGATTGATTGATATACAAGCTAGTTTATATATATATATATAATTTTTTTAAAGAGAGACATCAATATTATGGTGTCACAGCAACCAAACGTGTCTATTTTTCAGATTATTACAGACTTTGCAGTTTTTTAGCACCGTTTATCAAAAATTTAACTTCTTATGACCATGTCAAGGCATGGCTATATTGAAACCTCTTTGTTAACAGGAATTGACTCTACTTATACTGTAGTTTAAAATAAAAACAACACACCTAAACCAAATGGCCATCTAATCATACCTGGAAGGCCTGGAAGGGCCTTATTTGCAAAGCTAATACTTTTCAAAGGTGGATTTTGAAAACAGCTTTGCTTTTGTTCTGTTTTGCCCAGTGAATTATTTTTGTCTACGTAACTTTGCAAAATGTGATCTGATCTGTTTATTGGAGATTAATTAAAATAAGATCAAGCTTTGAAAATGTAACCTGTTGGCCTAAAAATAAATATAGCTGGTTGGATATTAGAAACCTCAGAACTCTGATCCACCAATCAGGAAGCTCCAATGGAGGGCACTGTGGTGCACAGCAGTTGACCACAGAACTGTCAGATATACTGATGCACAATGAAAAAGTTTTACATCAATAGCTCATTGGGCACATACATAATGTTATTTACATTTTAAATAGTGAGCAGATATGTTTGTTGATTGTTTGAGTAGTATTGTTCCTTGGGATAACAACATACTGAGCTCAAGTCATGTGATTTCATAAAACGCCAGGTGCTCAGTGCTTGATATTTGAGTTTAGTTAAAATTTCCAAAATGAGTTGGCCAGCTGGTTGCAGCTGCACAGGAAGAGTGGCGGAACATCCCTCAGCAGTCTATCCAGAGGCTGATCAGGTCTATGCGTCAACGCTGCCAGGATTGTGTTAATGCTCAGGGAGGTCATACCTGATACTCATTTTGACAGTGTGTGAGGTTTCATACTGAATACTTATCATGATTCTTTGATCTGTATTTTTGTTCACATTTTCTGTGATTTTGTTTGATATTTATGTTTAAAATATTTGATTAAATCCATTAGACCTGAGTGTTGCATTTCTTTTGTGCATCAGTATATAATGTCTGGCTTAAAAAAAAAACTAAATGGAAGGAAAGCAAATTATTGAAAAGGTAAATGAACCTGTACATTTGACATTCGTGTTTTAAAATCCCATAAAAACACTGTTTCCAGTTTTAATTGCAATACAACCCATTACCTTGGTAGTTGATCTTGTCTCACCTATGGCTTGTGTTCTCAGTTTCTGGACACGGTCAACTACCAGATGCCAATGACCTCTGATCGGGGTTCTGCTGCTTAAAAAACAGCCAGAAAAACAAGGTTGCAATGCAGCTGCAGACGGATACCTGTGTCTATTAGCGGTTTCTATTATCTTCTCAGTCCCAGGCATTTGTTTCTCCCCTATCCATATGCCACTAGATGCAGGAATGAGTAGTATTGAAGCATGACACTGCCAGCTGTAACCAGTAAACAGAGGAAAAAAGCATTTAGCATAATCGTGATTTTGATACTTGGAGGTAGAGAACTCTTTCAGTGAATTCTATTTAGATTAGAACTGAGAGAGATTCAAAACTAAATATAATATGTAACGTTTAGCTCTGTAAGTCAGGACTGGCCATGGTGTGTCAGTGCTTTTTCTTCTTGTTACGCAGAGGCTTTTTACCACGGTTACAATTTTCAAAAGCACATATCAATTACAGTTAAACAAACAAAAAAAATGCTTTATCACCTACTGTGCCATATAATAGGATTAATAATGATTTATCTACTCCAAATTCCATATGCTGCGTTATTGTCACTCTGGCTTCTCAGATGCTTTTAGATCAAAAAAGATTAAACATGTGGATAATACAAGTTCATCTATTCATATCAATGTATTTTTTATTTTATTTTTTTCACTACAAAGAGTAAATATTTTATTGATCAAATGGTTAACTTTGCGTCCATTAATGGACCTCAAATGATATAAAAGTTCAGATGCTTCATGAATTACGTAATTTGAGTTCCATTATCACAGACAGGGTGACTCACTGCCTGAGGTCTGTTCACAATCACTAGTAAACAAACAGCATCCTTTTTGTTGCAATAGCAATGCCTGAAATGCTTTACTAACATTCCTTCTGTTCTAGTCTTTCTTAATCCATAGCGTTGTATGTAAGTATTAACACACGAGAGGTGTACTGATGAAGCCCACACCTCATGTGCATTGCGAATCACGAGGCAGTGCTGAGTGACTCTAACTCCCTGAGAAGTGTGTTGTATTACTGCTACTGATTATTTAGAAACTGTGATTTTCCTGATAAAGTGAGCTTTAAATCATTGGTTGCTCTCGTTTAAGTACATGGCATAGGAATTAACAGCCGATCTGAGTGCATTTCCAAGACATTTTATAAACTGGAACAAAGCCCTCTGGCCGCCGTTACCCTTATGAAAGTTTACCATGGTGAATTTATCATAGTGTTTTCGCACTTTTCCTATGGTTTTACTTTACTTTTCCCATGGTTTCCTACTGTTTTAACATGCTTTCACTTTACTATACTGGACCATGGGAATACCATGAGATACCATAATACATGTTTCTAAGAAATGTTTACTATAGTACACCATGGTTAACCATGGGTTTATTATATAGTATGATAAGAGGAATAATACAGTAAGTTTATTCTCTCGCTCACCCTGAAATATCTTCAAAGTATTTAGTTTACTGCATGTGATCGTCAGTAAGTAAGTAACTATACAAAGAATGGAAGTGGTGGTGTTGTGACTGTGTTTATTTATCCAGTAATACCATGTACCTGTTTATTTTTACATTCTTGACACTACCTAGAATGTTTCTAAAATGTAAAAGCAATCTAGTGTAGTATACGTCTATATGCTTTGTAATATATAGTTTGGGCTCTTGTACATTAACAAACCATGAGCAACAATGCCGGTATTAGCAGAGAGTCAGATGCTTTGTCCGGTACTTGCAATGCATCAGCCCACTCACATACACAGTGGTATCTGGTGATGTTTAGTGGCCCTTGACAGATTCTATTAAATATGAGTCATTGTTATGATAAATTGTTATTGCATAACATGTTAGTCTGATACACAACAGTTCCTGTTTTTCAACTCACAGTGGTATGGATTTGCTGTAATGTAAAACAAACAATAGCAGCAGTGTGGAGTAGTGGTTATGGGTCTGGACTCTTGACCGGAGCGGAGTAAGGTGTGGCTAGTTATGCTACTGCAGCAATCATCTGTTTCAATGGCTGTGACTTGGGGTATATCAGCCGCTGAGAGAAACAGAAGGAGCATCCTGTTTTGTAATTGTTTTTCGTTTTATTTCGAGAGTAGCGTTACTGTTCCATTACCTTTGTATAATATATGCAATTGCATACAAAAACAGTATTTGAGTAATAGCAACAAGTACCATTAAAAATTCCAAACTTAAAAGAGAAGGACTCGGTAAAAAAAACAAAACAAAAAAAAAACACTAAGAAAATGTCATTTGAAGCTATTTACTCTATTTGGTCCGTTTTATTGAAAAGGTTGATGAAGAGAATAAGGTTAAGTGGCTGAGATACTCGATTGTGATGTCACTATTTCGAATGACTTTGCCATTGAATGGAATTCCGAGAAGTGCATCAGGTATGTTTCTTTTTAAAGCAGGTGAAGTCAACCATGCTAATATGGAGAATACAGCGCGGTATAAACAGAAAGTGGCACGGCTGATGTCATGAATAGGGTTGCTCTGATTGGCTGAAAGATCCTGAGCAGTCTATAATCTGTAGCCAAATCATTTAGCATTTACAGCTGACAGCTACAAAACAACAAAAAAAACAATGGCATATCACCTGAAAACATATTAGGAATATATTCAGCTTGTTATTCTGCAAATTATAAATATATTAGTTTGTAGAACTTCAAGATAAATATATTCATACTGCATAACATTTTTCTAAATTCCGAAACTAAATTTTCAAGTAACTCAATGTGCATAAACAAGTTCAGTTGTTGGCTGGAAGCTCTGTGCCCCAAAATGCTGTTAATGGTGTGTGGCATTCTTGCGTGTTGTTCCCGCACTGAAGCAGGCAGACAGGCAGGTGAGAGCCGGAATGGAGGCACGGAGACACAGGTGCAGTGAAACACGCCAGCACAGTGCTCAGTATTTATTAACACATAAAACAAAGAAAAAACAAACAATAATGTCATGTGACGCTACCAGCGATGGTAGCGCACAGAGGACGGTACAAGACTGTAAAAGACACTAAAAATAAAACACAATACAACAAAATATAAATCAAAGGTGCTGTGAAAACGGCAGGCCTTGCAGCAGCCCCGATCACAGTGATCTCTATGTTTTTATACTGATGCTCTGCTGAGACGCGCCCACCTGCCTGCTGGAACAGCTGATTGCTTTCAGCTGCTGCTCCATGCAGACAGGTAATCGTCCCCGGCGGAGCGCCACAGCAGTTAAACAATTAATTAAATCAATCTATTTACAACAAAAATGTGTTTTAATGAATATGCCTATACGTTCTATATTTTTGGATAACAAAAATATAGAACGTATAGGCATATTCATTAAAACACATTTTTTAAATAACTAATTAGTTTAAGCTTTGTGAACAGGGACGGTAAACAAAAGACATGTATGATAGGCGCATGTAACATAAACGCGTATGCATTTTCAAAGAGAAATGATTGTTATTGTTAATGCCACCAGCTAGCTTTTAGATAAAATGCCAGCTATAGATGTAAAAACATGTGAATGTCCGAGCAGGGAATTTTATGATGTTGCAAGTTCCTTATTGATGGGTTTTGGGGGATCTTCTGTGCTGCAGGAGACAGCAGCCCTCTGGTGGGGTAAGAAGAATATAATTAAACATATTCAGCACAGACACATTTCCTGATGATTTCTGTAATATGCAACCACAAACCACTCCTGAGTGGCTCACCAGACACAGGTTAGCCAGTCTGCGCCCTCTGTGTGGCATTGACTGATATTCCTGATGATTTCTCACAGACAGAAAAGAAACACAAGAGATTTGTATTAAAAATAACCTTTTTACAAAGTATCTGGTTTCTCAAAAGGTCTAACACTGGGAAATAGACAGCTGACGTAAAATAAATTAATATTTTTTTAATTTATTTTAGTTTGTTTTATGTCACTTGAGATTACATCCAGCCTGTGAGGGGAATTTTCTTAATTTTTTTTTTTTTTTTATGATTTTCCATTCTGAAATTCTTTTAATGAAAAAAAAAAATCCAATTATCTGTACCGCAATATATCTTCAAGAAACCCATCTATAATAATCTGACTTGAATAAACTCTTAAGCCCAGTTAAATACCTGAAAAGGTTATTTCTGTCTTTAATAGCAAAACCTATATCGCCAAGATTCCATTTACAGTCTTAAAAGCAAAACCTGTTCCTGCCAGATCCTGTAATGCACTGTAATTGTAGATGCTGCCCCTTTCCTTCTGGGGCTTGTGCCCTGTGTTTTTCTTTCAGTCGAGTGGAAACAAAAACTATAATGGTGACAAGAATGACAATCATCTCTTTCCAGCTAAGGCTGTCCTTGCTGAGAAGAAAAAATCATGACAACCCAAACAAATTCATCTCTTACTGTTGAACAAAACGGCAGTGCTGTATAATTAACATCTGTTCATTTAATAGAGGTCAAATTAAAAAGAGAACAAAGTGCACTACCTTAATTCAGTAAACCTGTGATGTGTTGACAATCATATCATCTATTTTTTCTCCTCAGAAGTCCATTTCTTTGGACATAGATCAGTACAAGCTTTTATCATAACCCCTTTCAAAGGGACAGAGTGCCCAGGCACAGGATATTACACATCTTGGTGGATTCTTTTGAAATGATTGTCCCTATCACAATATACAGCATCATGTCTCCCTTGGATGCAGTCAAAACATTATCTGGTAATACGACAGCCTGATTGCCTGCTAATCGGCAGTCCACATTTTCTAGGTTTTTCACAAAATGAATAACTAAGGTGTCTCCATCACAATCACTGTATAATGGCCTCATTGGGATTGGCTTTTAAAGATGTTGTCAGAGACCTAGGGTTTTCTTTAAAATGCTGGCAGGCGCCCAGATTTATTCACAATATTTACGAATGTCTTAGTTGCAATACATCATCCGTTGTTCAGGGTAGCATCAATGGTATAGTTTCTGAAAAACACAAAACTAAACAGTCTGTATATGCGCTACCCCCCTAGTGAGGAGCCCCCATCAGCCCCCATCAGCCCCCTACTCTAGCTAACAAAGCCTATACATGTGGTTGTCTTAGCAACCCTGATACACTCTTAGCAGTGTGGAAGTACCGTTAGAGATCCAGGGTCTCTGGGCTGAACACAGCCCCCTAATCCTGACCACTGAACTCTCTGTATGCCATGTGCCATACAGGCTTTCATTTAAAATACAACAGATAGGGTATGGAGCCATTGAGGCTGTTGAGCACAATATCTATAAGCTGAGATCACAGGAATACTTGTGTTAAAGTGTTTCTAGAGGCAGCCCTGTGTTTTACGCAAATACAAAATAGCATGAAATAACATGAAATGCAAATATAAGTCTAAAGAGAAATGGAAGCTCTGACTAATTAATCAATCAATCAGATTTATTTTGTATAGCGCCTTTTATGCCAAGGCTAGCACTTGCACAGATGTCAAATTTGGAGCGAGTCGTTTGGGAATTAAAATCGTGATGGAAGAGAAGAGGTTTGTTTCTAAAATGCCTAAACCATGCAAACAATTAAACAATTTGAGCATGAGGGGATGTATGCAGCTGACGATAACAAAATAATGATGTGCACATTTTGCAACTGTCGGCTGGAATTTGAGTCGAAAGATACCGTCGTTAAGCATCATTAGCTGTTTATTGCTTTTGGGGAAAATATGGCTTGTTTGCTTGTATTTAGTATGCTAATTTTTTGTTTTATTTCAAGTTGTGCAAACTTTGCACTGGAGCAAATGCTGTTTTGGTTTTGAATGGTTTTGAATGAATAAATCTGCTTTGCTTAGTGTTTAAATACTGAGAAACCCCAAGCTTGTCGTATACGCCCTGCTTCAGTGTAGAGGGATTGAAGTACAATTCATATAATTTTTTTTAATGGGTAGATTGCTGTATATGCAATTATTATGACAGCCCCACAATAGTAGGGCAGTGTATATATATATATATATATATATATATATATATATATATATATATATATATGTATATATATATATATATATATATATATATATATACAGTGCCTTGCGAAAGTATTCGGCCCCCTTGAACTTTGCGACCTTTTGCCACATTTCAGGCTTCAAACATAAAGATATGAAACTGTAATTTTTTGTGAAGAATCAACAACAAGTGGGACACAATCATGAAGTGGAACGAAATTGATTGGATATTTCAAACTTTTTTAACAAATAAAAAACTGAAAAATTGGCCGTGCAAAATTATTCAGCCCCCTTAAGTTAATACTTTGTAGCGCCACCTTTTGCTGCGATTACAGCTATAAGTCGCTTGGGGTATGTCTCTATCAGTTTTGCACATCGAGAGACTGAAATTTTTGCCCATTCCTCCTTGCAAAACAGCTCGAGCTCAGTGAGGTTGAATGGAGAGCATTTGTGAACAGCAGTTTTCAGTTCTTTCCACAGATTCTGGATTGGATTCAGGTCTGGACTTTGACTTGGCCATTCTAACACCTGGATATGTTTATTTGTGAACCATTCCATTGTAGATTTTGCTTTATGTTTTGGATCATTGTCTTGTTGGAAGACAAATCTCCGTCCCAGTCTCAGGTCTTTTGCAGACTCCATCAGGTTTTCTTCCAGAATGGTCCTGTATTTGGCTCCATCCATCTTCCCATCAATTTTAACCATCTTCCCTGTCCCTGCTGAAGAAAAGCAGGCCCAAACCATGATGCTGCCACCACCATGTTTGACAGTGGGGATGGTGTGTTCAGGGTGATGAGCTGTGTTGCTTTTACGCCAAACATAACGTTTTGCATTGTTGCCAAAAAGTTCGATTTTGGTTTCATCTGACCAGAGCACCTTCTTCCACATGTTTGGTGTGTCTCCCAGGTGGCTTGTGGCAAACTGTAAACGACACTTTTTATGGATATCTTTAAGAAATGGCTTTCTTCTTGCCACTCTTCCATAAAGGCCAGATTTGTGCAGTATACGACTGATTGTTGTCCTATGGACAGAGTCTCCCACCTCAGCTGTAGATCTCTGCAGTTCATCCAGAGTGATCATGGGCCTCTTGGCTGCATCTCTGATCAGTCTTCTCCTTGTATGAGCTGAAAGTTTAGAGGGACGGCCAGGTCTTGGTAGATTTGCAGTGGTCTGATACTCCTTCCATTTCAATATTATCGCTTGCACAGTGCTCCTTGGGATGTTTAAAGCTTGGGAAATCTTTTTGTATCCAAATCCGGCTTTAAACTTCTCCACAACAGTATCTCGGACCTGCCTGGTGTGTTCCTTGTTCTTCATGATGCTCTCTGCGCTTTAAACGGACCTCTGAGACTATCACAGTGCAGGTGCATTTATACGGAGACTTGATTACACACAGGTGGATTCTATTTATCATCATTAGTCATTTAGGTCAACATTGGATCATTCAGAGATCCTCACTGAACTTCTGGAGAGAGTTTGCTGCACTGAAAGTAAAGGGGCTGAATAATTTTGCACGCCCAATTTTTCAGTTTTTTATTTGTTAAAAAAGTTTGAAATATCCAATAAATTTCGTTCCACTTCATGATTGTGTCCCACTTGTTGTTGATTCTTCACAAAAAATTACAGTTTCATATCTTTATGTTTGAAGCCTGAAATGTGGCAAAAGGTCGCAAAGTTCAAGGGGGCCGAATACTTTCGCAAGGCACTGTATATATATACTATACTATACTATACTATTATTGTTTTACATCCATTTGAGTTGTTTTATTAATGTGTATCTGTAATAAAACAAACTTTGTGAAAATAAAATGAAAAAGTATAAAAAATAAAAATAATTTCACGGGGCTCTAGGTATCATACATACCAACACATGTACTGTAGGACCGATTGGGGTATTGAGACATATTAACCATCATAATTAACAAAAGCACAAAAAGTCAGATAGATGAATAATTTCTCACTGATTTGGCTTTGTCAGGTATCCAATATGGCTTCTTCTGAACAATACATGAACTGGAAATACATTTTTTTTAACGCTACTTTTCAGGAGCATTCCACATTCTCCTGCAGATATCAAGGAACCTGCTGCTGTTCTATGATCTAAAACTGTCCATTGTTTTTAACCAATCAGCAGACAATTAGTAATCCTGGCCATACAGGTACACTACTCCAAAAACTACTTCAACTGGCAGGGCTGAGGCCTGTGGTTTTGTGTTTCTTTATTTTTGTAAATAGTTATTAGAGAGTCAGATGCTCTGCCTGAGACGCGCAGCCATCCTAGTTTATTTACAGGGAACCACAGCCAAGGATTGGGATCAGCTGACCCTTGAGGCTACAAGACAAGGACTTTCCCTGCAGTGGAGACTTCCATTCGCTCTTCTCTCCCTGATATCTCTTCAGCACAAGAGAGTATTGCTAGCATGTCCAGAGTGGGGGGGGGAGGGGTTTCCTCCCGGGGGGGTTCCTCTCCACTGAGGGAGATTAGTCTCCTTTGCATGATAATATTTTTATTTTCCAGCTTTCCTGCCTTGGAAGTCTGGCAGCTCCGACCTCCCTCAGTATAAGTGACTTGCAAGCCGGGGAGACCTCTGGACTTCTCGTCATCCTTTCGATTCATCCCCTATCCTATTTCGTTTCCCCTTGGTGGAAAGTAATGCTCGCTAGCCTTGGAGGACGATTGGTTTGGTCTCACCTCCATAAGGACGGCTCTCCGTGAGTCAAAGCGACCTCTTTTCTAAGTCACAAGCACTTCCCACCTTTTCCACAGGTACCCTGCAGACAGCCCTTGCTTCATATCCCTTGTACTGTTTCCGCAATTATGATTTTGCCCGTGGCCTTCCATTGTGGGTAGCGTCACACAGACTCTTTGTTTGTCAATAAAACCTGAGAGCCTGGTCGGTGTTTCATCTACACTTCCATGTGCCTCCCACACTCCCTATCACAACACAGTATAATAAATACAGCCTCCTGGGACCACTACCTTACCTCAAAAGAAGACTTTACACCAAATATAAGAAGAATACAACTGTTAATGTTACAAAACTAGTAAAAAAAAAAACATTCAGAGTTGTTTTTTATATTAAATGAATTCATGTCTTTAAAGCAGTACTCTTTATACAGATGACTGCAATTGCATCCATTCATTCTTCTTATTATTATCATTATCTATTTCTTAGCAGACGCCCTTACCCAGAGCGAAAATGTACCTTCAGCTTCCTGATTCTAACGTGCCTTTAATTTGTTGAAACTTCTTTTTCTTTTTGACCATTTTTCTCTTTGTTTAAAATGAATGCAATTACACTGGACTCAACTCCCCAACATGCTACACTAATTTTTAACAATTTATCAATCATCTCCAACTTTTTTTTCATAGCTAAAATCACTTTATTATTATTTATTTATTTCTTAGCAGAAACCCTTATCCAGGGCAACTTACAATTGTTACAAGATATCACTTTTTTTTTTTCACACACATTATTTTTACATACAATTACCCATTTATACAGTTGGGTTTTTACTGGATCAATCTAGGTGAAGTACCTTGCTCAAGGGTACAGCAGCAGTGTCACCCACCTGGGATTGAACCCACGACCCTCCGGTCAAGAGTCCAGAGCCCTAACCACTACTCCACACTGCTGCCCACTTTAGTATTTTAACTGAGAATTGCTAACAATATATTTTTGGAGATAATGTTATTCAGTCATTTTTATTTCACTTTAGTTAATGCATGACTGCCAGGCAATTACAGTCTCCATTTCTTTTCCTTTTTTCTTGACGATTTGGAAGGAAATAAGCAATCATTTTTACTGAGTGAAAATGAATTATTTCTGACGGCAGGCTCGAAGACCGATATAATTTCAATTAGCATGAAATGATAACAGAAAAAATCCTTTCATACAAAATAGCTACTGAAGACTTTTGGTTTTACTAAGTCAGATATTTTGAGAGAAAATTATTTCCTTGGTTAAACCCAAAAAAAAGAAAAGAAAAAGGAAACTATGTGAATTGTGTGCTGTCAATAATAATTTGTCCCATTATGTTTGTGGCTTGAGTAGAACCCTCAGAAGTTGGCTTCTGATTTTCACACTGCAAGCTAATAGAGCCTAAATTATACAGTAGATGTGCAACATTGAAAAGCCTGCAGATCCAGCCAGAACTACAGCCATTTATCTTCCCTCCATGGATTGCCTCCAGAGACAACGGCTTTAAGACCTGGTCTGCCTGAAGGCGCTTGTTTTTCCACTTCTTTAGGACTTGAGCAATTACACAGTAAACAGTTGAGCAGCAAACTCCCCTTTGTTTGGGTATTTTGACTTCAGCCAGATCCCCACTGTCCACCCATTCTGAATGTCAGTTAGTTCGGTTTGCATCCTGCTGTCCTTGGCATATTGATTGTAGTTGTGTTTTGGTTTTTTTTGTGGATAATTCCAAATTAACTATACTGCCATCTAGAGCCATGCATAGTCATTAATGTTTATACGTACATGGATCCATCATCTCAGTCACAACTGACAGGTGCTCGTTATTACAGGTTTGACCTGATATGGTGTACCGGTAAACATCTATGTTACATAAACCTTTCGGTTAAGCAGCATATATTTCAATTGTACTTACTATTATATTGTCCTAATAATTACCCCCCTTTAAACTTTACCTATATAGCCAATGGAAGTGTGCAACAGGTAAATGTATGGATTTATTTTGTTAGCTACAACCACTTTAAGATGTTTGATTAGACTTTCTCTTTTAGCCATGTCTGTAGACCATTCATCCGCTCCTATAACTTTCTGACGGCAATGCAAAATGCTGTGTGTTGAGCCACCCAAATGCTTTTTGATTACTTACAGCACAAATACCTTTGGGGAATTTAAACAAACTAGACTGTCAACAAGGATGTCTCTCAGATGAAATAAAGTGCTGAGAAGGCTATTGGGGATTGCAGGAAACAAAACTAAGCACCGCTGTCGGATACTGCAGCTTGAAGATTCTGTTTTTGGGGGTGTGGTTTCCTGTTTGATTCAGGTTTGCAGAGTGATCCTGTCTGACAGTTTTGTTTTTTATTCACCCTCCTTCGCCAGCACACAGTCAGAACAAAGATGCTGCTTTTCTCACTCCATGTTGGCCACTTGATTAGGTCAGAGCTATGCTGTAATCTCGTTAGTCATTAACTAAAGGTAACTGTAATATCTTCCAATCTATTGATGAACAGTAACTAAATATATATTTAATCTGTCTTTTGTGGAAGGAAGCGTTTATTTGTCATTTTTCATTGTGTGTGCGCATTTCCATAAGTGCTAATACAAGGAATTATCTAATTTAAAAAAGATTTGAATCTGCCACCACCAAATTTCTATGCAATTAAGTTTTTGGCTCTGGTGTGTGATCAAGAGGTCTGTAGATATTGACATTTCTCAGATGTACTCCATCTGGCTGTTACTGATAACACATTCTTAGGGGCTGCTGGGTAATAGTTCTGCTGGCTTAAAAGGAGAAAACATAATGTATTCTCAAAAAAGCCCTGTGGCTAGCACTGTTGTTTGGCAGGAACAGTCAGGCATAGGCAGTACTTTCACTATAGCAGTAGGGCCTTCATTGCACTGCTTTCCAACTGAGAGTGATGATTCATGTCATGCTTGGGGTTTTGCTGAAAACAGGGAAAATTTCTGTTCTGATAGAAAAAGATAATGCAACCTAAAATAAAACAGATAAACCATATTTATTTTTCTCTAAAATTCCTGTAGGTTGTAGATATTGTTTTTAGAAAGCATTGAAAAATGAGTGCTAATAGCCAAATTAGAATGTAGGTGTGTGTTGCCAGACTTCAGAATCATTTAGAATTAAATGTAGCTGTATTCAAAGCTTTTACATTTAACGGCTAAAAATATATTTGATCTAACCTAACATATGATATTGAATATGATGTTGTCTATTTTGTAGAACAGCATTTTGTTTCTTTTGAGGGGTGGTACTATTAATATAGTCCAGAAGTCTAGAATCTGAAGAAACAAAATACATATATGTTGTGATTTTGACATGTTAGAGAACTGAAATTTTGTCCTTTTTTTTGCAATTTGAATTGTGTGTTATTCATTTTAACTAAATACCCAGTCTGATTGTTTAAACAATAAAAAGAAGAACATTCGTCATTGCATTTGTAATGCTTTGCAATGTTACAATAACGATTAAAATTTTAAAGTTCTGTACACTGACTAATTTTTTTATTTATTTCTTAGCAGACGCCCTTATCCAGGGCGACTTACAATTGTTACAAGATATCACATTATACATTATGTCACATTATACAGATATCACATTATTTTACATACAATTACCCATTTTTACAGTTGGGTTTTTACTGGAGCAATCTAGGTAAAGTACCTTGCTCAAGGGTACAACAGCAGTGTCCCCCACTGGGGATTGAACCCACAACCCTCCGGTCAAGAGTCCAGAGCCCTAACCACTACTCCACACTGCTGCCCCTAATCTTAGTTTACCACACTGCACATGCTTTATGCAATAAATAATGTGGCACGACTACTGATAATGTATTGTACACATAACAAAAATAATATTGGTGCTAATTTACCAGGTTCTCATGCCTTTCATTTCTTGAGGTAAGGGTCTGAATCCATCACGTGAACTGATGTTGACAGTGTATCAGGCTAGCCCCAGCTTGAGAGATGCCTGGACAGAGTGGCAAGGGGGTTGGGGTTGGGGTTGGGGTTAGGGTTAGTGTTAGGGTTAGGGTTGGGGTTGGGGGGGGGGGTGGTCACCTGAGCTACCTGAGGGGAAGAATCTACCTGCATCGTGTCAGACTGTTGCCAGTCCCATTGCCTCTCACCTCAAGAGCACTAACTTCACACACAATTATTCTGATTTAAAATTCACACAGGCCCTGTAAGACCATTCCCACTTTAATCAACGTGTCTGAGAGATGCCAAAACAAGGCATTTCCTGGAGCCCAGAAAGACAGTAGTACAATAGAGACAAAGGCAATATTGTTTAATCTGCCAGTCTCAGAAATACTAAAGCTTCACATCAAAGAAAAAAGTACTTGTGAACTTGTAAACCTGCAGTTTATACACAACTATTGTCCAACTTCTATAGTCTGTATCACTATAATAGGATTGAGTTGTTTGCTGTTGTTGCTTATCACGTCAACAGAATCCCTATTTATGTACAGTACTACTGGGGCTGCATTCTTTTTTTATATTAAATGGTTAATATTAGTTATGGCACATACTAGATCTATACAGATTGAAGTTCTAGGCTTTTCATCCTCTAGCAGGACAAAGAAGCTCAATGAAGAGGCAGACCCCAGCGAGTGGTGGACACAGCTGGTAACAGGGCACTGATCTAAATCTGAGCAGATACCATGCAATCAAGTCTCTTTTTGCAGGAGCCACTTACTGTATCACAGCTGCTACAAGCACTCCGAGTCATTCGTTGTTGGACGGGGGGGTAGGGGGGTGCTCTAGTCTGTTTGCTGAATTTCAGTCATTATTTTTAGGCTTAATATGCTTATGTAATGGAGATTCAAGAATCAATAGCCCCAGTAATGGACATTCCGAATGTGCTGGGAGCAGCTAATCCATTGACCTGGATGACTCTGGAGTTAAGCGCCACCAACATGAATGGACGCTTACAGTGAAATGTCTAGGCTTCCAGAGGAATAGTGAAGATTTTAATTGCTTCCTTTTTGAGTACATGCTTGAGTGTGATTGGTACTGTGGTCTCCAGCTATTGGCCTATTCTTTTGCAACACTAAGCTGACAATCTGAAAATTAAGTGGATCCAAGTGCGTGCCTTCCTATCCTCCCTCTGAAGCAGGATCACCCTTATAAAGATGTACCACACTTTTTGCAGTTTTATCATTCTTTTACCGATGGTTATACACTACGCATTTACAACTGTTTACCCTGGTTTGCCATGTTTATTTACATGCTTTACCATACCTCACTATGCTTTATTACACTTTGCTATGCTTTTTACTCTGGTACACTTTTATAAGGCCATTTAGACCTCAATAATAAAGACTTCTCAGTGCAGGTTGAGTCAGTATACAAGGCTCCAACCAGGAAAAGACATCATAGTAAGAAAGAGTAACAAAGAAACATCTCCAAAGTCCGTCCCTACATTTCCCTCCCGGATGCGGAGATACTTTGTCATGCATTTGTCTCCTCTCAACTCGACTACTGCAACTCTCTATATGGTGGTCTCCCAGCACGCACCATAAACAGACTGCAGCTAGATCAGAATGCCGCTGCCAGGATCCTTACCAGATGTAAAAAAACATGATCACATCACCCCCCGTCTTGCCCAGCTGCACTGGCTACCTGTAAAATTCAGGATTATTTTCAAAACTCTCCTGCTCACCTACAATGCCCTTCATCACACAGGTCCCGAGTACATCCTCAACCTGCTGACCCGCTGTGTCCCTGACCGCAAGCTGAGGTCCTCCGACTCTGGCCTGCTTGTTATCCCCAAGCAAAAGTGCACCACACTTGGAGAACGCTCGTTTAGCTTCATGGCTCTGACTCTTTGGAACTCTCTCCCAGCTTTGGTGTGTGATGCTCCCACCGTCGCTCGCTTTAAATCAACTCTCAAGACCCACCTGTTCTCTCTTGCTCTCCATGCTCTTTAAGCCTGATATCTGCTATTAGCTGCTGTGTTGCTGCAACTATTTAATTATGCACTTTTTTTAAAAACTGTATAGCATGTATTATGCATTTCTCTGTACTTAAAGTATGATGGATTTTCTTATTGTTACTGCATCTTGTAAAGCGCTTTGTGATGGTGGTCCACTATGAAAGGCGCTATATAAAATAAAGATTGACTGATTGATTGATTAAACGCTTCACACCTCATTGTCACGCTTAATGTATAAATGATTAGAGCACTGCAACACTAAAGGTGTTTATATTTTTTCTTGTTATTTATTATAAGTTAATACATTGTGTGAAGGGAGACGTCATATCAGAGTCAGCTTTGCTTTGCAGTTCTCTGACCTGCCACACAACGTATTTATTATTGTACAGCAAGCCGGCATTCTTCATTTTTAAAAACCGATGACCACCACTTGTAGACTGTGAACCCTGCAAATCTAGATGTAACGAGTGTCAAGCATGATTGATCAGTTCTTTAGAAAAGCAAGACTTTTTTTTCCTGATGTGATTCATCAAGGTTTAATCCAGACGAATTCTGAATGAGGAATACAGTAGCAGGGTATAATCTTTAACAACTCACAGGGGCCCCAATAAATTCAGTGGTAACCTTAATCTTTCAATACATATTCAAATAAATAAATACATACATAGATTTTTTTTAAATGGCAAGAAGTATCATCTACTCATGATTCCAGAAACAAAAAGCGATTCGTATGTGTTTTAATAATAATTTTCCCTTTGGAATCATTCTCTTTTTTCATTCGTGTTGCAGTTGGGGAGATGTGACCTGGCGTGCCTCCTTCCTCCAGGCGTGATTCTGTCACAGCACACAATTCTACCCTGTCTTTGCTGTGGATCTGCGGATGGCTGGTCAGTCACGCTCATTTAACCTGGCAAGGTCATGCTGCTCCTAAGACATTCCTCCACCTCTTTTCCCTTCTGGCTATCTAAAACCCATCACTTTATGTTTGCTTCAGCAGGCTGTCTCTGTAGGAAATATACCTATATACCAGAGAAGCTTATTTTATTAATAGCACAGACCTTGGCATGCCCATAGACCCGGCTCCAATTCATTTGACCCGAAATGACTGTAAACCTACGAAAGACATGCGTGAAAACAAAGTCAGTGAACACTCCTGAAATGTTTAAATTAAGTGTAGAACCAAAAAGCTCTCTGTACCTAAAAACAAAAAACACAACCAAATGAGCAAAAGTAATATTTCACCAAGATGGTTATCACATTTTCCATTACATCTCAAGAGCCAGCCAAGCACAAGTAAAATAATAATAATTCTTGTTCAGGACAACACTCACATAGTGTAGGTACTGTGGACTGAATGTGAGAATGATATAGTTTGGACTGAATGCAGTTTTGTTCCAGGATTTTGCCCTCTGTGCCCCTCTGACTAAGGTGAGCATCAATCCCCAGAAGGGAGATGCCGCTGCAAAGGAGGCGGAGGAGAGAAAGAACTTCAGGACATTTTGGGAAAGGCAAGCACTATATGTAAAAAGTAGTTTAACCAATGAGGATCGCGAAGGGAGATTGTAGCCTCCCCTCGAGAATGCCTTCAATTGCTGTTATTTTAGCAGGTGTTCCCTCGTCTGTCTTCTTTTGTAGGGGTTGTGTAGTGTCAGGTTACTAATAGCTCAGTGAAATGTAACTTCCGAGCAGATGCTATTTCAATTTGCATTGTAAATAAAAAAATGGAATTACCATTGCACTGATCCAAAACAAAGTTCTGCTTTACTGCCATACTAACAAAGTGCCACCACATACAAGCCTTAGGAATCAGCCAGATGCAAAACGAATGACATTTCACCATTAAGTTCCACCAATAGCATTTTGAACTCTGGATATATTTCCATGAACACAGAGGGGCAATTTAACTCTCTTCACATTCTGCCAAGCCATGCATGCTTTTTATTGGCTTATTAAACATGAAGACTTTAGGGCATTCCTTTTTAATCAGCACAGATGGATTCCCAATATTGTAATTGAGTCTAATGCCACAGTAAGCAGCAGGTCATTCAGTTTTTTTTTTAATAATACAGCCATAGTGCATTTGTTTCTTGTTACATACCAACACAGTTTTATTCCTTTTAGTCAGAAAATGTGTCATTGCTCTTGTTTATAAAACACAAAGACTGTCTGTTACACTCTTCTCCCTTACAAGCATTTGCAAAATGTTTAATTTGGATGTGATTGTTTTCCCTTTATATGTGTTGTTAATAATAATGTATTCCTGTTTATGCACTCCTGGAAATTTGGGGTTTTTAAAGAAGTCACCAGCACATTTTAACTTATTAGCTAATCAAGCCTGAGCAAGGTTGAATTTTTGTAATTAGGCCAGACTGTGTCTGCACTGGTAATTTCTTATAGGGCCAAAAACAGTGATTTTCCAATAATTTCCCAAATCTAGCAAATTCACTGTTTTAAAGTAAAAAAATAAAAAAAAGACCACTAAGGAACGAATGGTCATTTTATTATTGATATTAATATAAGTAGTTCTTATTCTTTGTAATCACTGTTCTCGATATGTCTAGGTTTTATGTTCAAATTGATATGTAACACTTATACAGCTACAAATATGGTAAACAGTAATTTAACATTCATCAAATGTTATCTACCACCATTATAACATTATTGTGAAATAATTAAGATTAAACAATAACACATCAAACAAGGAAACAGATGTTACTCTGTGTTCAAGGTTCATGTTGCTTTATTCCAACAATTACTATTAAATCATACTATACTGTAGACCGATATATAAAACTGCCACAACTTATAAACAAATTAGTTTACAGTTGATAGCCTAATACAGAACGAAAGTAATATTTACCATGTCTGGATGAATCCCCCTGCCAAATTATCATGGTGTTTGTTGGTTCTAAGGAAACGCAATAAACTAATTTCTCACTTTCCTTTATATAGCCCGTGTCTCGGCTGTTGCGAGATGCTGCTGGGTGTGGATGCGGTTTGGGTGCTGTTACCTTCATGGACTGACATTTCTGTTCTGTCTACTTCTACATAAGGTCATGTCAGCATCCTGCTAGTTTTGACAGACTCTACCCTATTCCCCCAAAGATAAACACATTGTTTTACACACAGGGCCGCACTGGTCATACAAAGCAGAGGTTTTACAAATAAATAATTATACCAATGTGTTTTCAAACACATACCCACATGTTTTACAAAGTAAATGATATTACTAAAGTACAGAAAATGGAGCTTATTCCAACAGCTGTGCATGTTGTGACTGTATTAAGGTGTGGTTTGTTTTGTGTTTTTACACAGTAGAGGTCTGTGTATTGACCTGCTTGTTCTGGAGGGCTTGGGGTAAATAGTACCAGTTGAGTGGATCTCTGTCGACACTCATAGCACGTTTTAATAAATGATTCTCTTTATTATACAAATGAAACACAATCATGCACAGTTATATTTTCCAACAAAAAAACAGCTGTATTTATTCATTCAAAACAAATGATACAGAAAGTATTATTATAAAAACAAATCAGACACAATTACCAGTTTAAAACAAAGTGCTTATGAATCGAAAAACATACAGAAATGTTCAACTCAAAGAACAGTGATCATTGCCGGCAAGTTATTTACCAATTCAAAACAAAAAGAAACAGAAGCCTCTTGTTAATAAAGCACTACCCTTGCAAACATGTAATGCAGCAGTACTGCGAAAGGCCCAGAATGTGTGTGCAGTACTACTGTATTTAAAAGTAACTAATTCCCAACACTGCATTATATTGCTATTTTTTGTATTCTTGTAAGAGTAATGCTCATTCATTCAAAACTTACTTATACAAGTTCTTATCTGTCAACCTCCATTTCAGTAATTGCAGCATTACAACCTTCGGCATGGGTTTGGTGTCAAACCTATGCCAATCCCAAGATTCTTGCAACATAGCAGTGACATGAATCATCAGTAAATGTGAAACATTTGAAAACCCAAAATCCAAAGAACAGTAAAACTAACTTGGAAAAACACTGGAGACAGACAAGAGCAGCACATATAAATTGCTATTTAAAACATTTAGGTCAGTTCTAGTACTGTACTTCTAAGCTGGCAGTACAGTTGCACGGTCTCTTAAAGACAGCAGGCCAGTTCAACAGAAACAGGTAGATTTGCTAGGAAGTGTGAATACATTTGTCTTCATAATGACAGGCACTTTCTTTCCCCAGTTGGCTTAAACAGCACACCCAGGCTGACCTACTAGTAGACAGGACTCTTGGAGAAAAAAATGGATGATTCTTGCTATACTGGTATAGACTTCTTGTGGCTGAGCGGACACAGATTTATACTACACTGCTTCAAACTCCTGAAAATGACCAGGGGCATTCAGCACAAGTTCCTTAGACCAGAACAGACTGCCTCTGAGCCCCATTCGCAGCACTCTCAATTCTAGGATCTTGCCATTTTGCTTCTAGAGCACAATGTGAACAGTGGACTTGAGAGTGAATCCAAACACCAACATGCCCAACAGTGCTTTGCATGCTACAGTAACAGCACCCCAAACAATTTGGCCGTTTCTCACACAATTTGGCCGTTTCTCCTGATTCTGAATCATCTTAAGGTTGGAGCTTGATGCCGGTACAGTACAAATACAGGGGAACACCACCCAGTTCAGTTAAATCCTTGCACCTCCAGGCACTCACTTTGCATATAGTACGAGAGCTGGTTAGGTTTCTCTAAAAACCAGATCAGACATTTGACTCGGACACACAAGTATCTCATCAAGCGTGATGCTAGGATTTCTGCAGTGAACTGAACACGCTTGTATGATTTGCAAAGTAAAGCAAAATGTACAATATAGGTACAGACTAATTCAAATACCTGCATCTAATGGCAAGTCTAATAATAGCTAAAACTGGAGATTTGACCATTCAACATTTTTTAACACTGACAATACAAACTTGTTAAGATAAAAATCACAATACAACCCTTGTTATATGAAAGCACTGTACTGTACGGCTTTAACAAGTGATTCTATTTACCAGTCATGTAACAGTATAGGGGTTGTTCTTCTTGGCTAAATATAGAACCTATAACTTAAATACCTGTAAAAATACAAATGTGTAATTAGTTTTAGAAATGTAAATGCCCTAATAATAATACATGCCATTTAACTAGTATGTTAATAAAATAGTTATTCAAATACAGCAATATTTAGGCTTGACTAATATGAATTTCACCGATATGTACATCATTTGAAAGCCACTGACCGTGGGATACAGCTCATAGGGTTAATCTGCATTTACATTACTGAAAAGGGGAGCTACAATAAACGCTTTTTTCATTTGTTGTTTAAATGGCAGTTACTTTTATAAAATGACTATGGCTTATAGTTAGCGTTCCGCGTTTCCGGCTTTTTCCGAATTTTACTGAAAAATTACAGGATTATTTTTTTAACAGGACTTCGGTTTTTACTGATTTATACCCGATTTTTGTCTGTTGTTCCATATTTTCCTGGTACTATTTTCTAGGAAATACACAATATTTTGATTAAAATGCTGTTTTATTTTGACTCTGACATTGTAATAAGCAGCCCTACACTGTATCCTAGGATACATCAGACGTTTAGACGTCAGAGGATCAAATGACATTCAAATGTGGTTCTCTGATTTTATGAAATCATAAGTCATGTGATTTCATAAAAACGTCAGGTGCTCAGTGTTTGGTATTTGAGTTGAGTTAAAATTGCCAAAATGAGTTTCTATATAAATAGCCATTTGAAAAGACATGATTTTAATTAAAACAAGAACAGCAAAAGATACGACCATGCCCCGCTTGAGTAATAAAGATCACCTGGTTGCTATCGGCATGATTGAAGGCGGCCTGTCTGTGAGAGAAGTTGCCCGGAGAATGAGATGTTCTGCTTCAACAATCAGCAGACTAGTCCAGAGAAACCAGCTCTGCAAGGGACAGGCCACGTCCTGGAAAGCAGAGGGTCACCACACCTGCCCACCACGTTTTGGTGAGTGTTATGCTGACTATTACGTTGTTCAAGCCAACCAGTGGGGCGGTGGAAGTGTGATGATGTGGTGAGGAAACTCCTTTAACACAAGAACGCCTTTGGTGCAGACTGGGGGTAACCTTACTGCTCAGCGATACATTGATGAAGTCCTTGAGGCAACAGTTTTTCCGTTCCTGCAAGCCAATCCGGAAGAGTCGATTTTCCAGCGGTACAATGCAAGACCACACAGTGCTTGGTTTACAATTGCACCACTTCAAGTAAACAATGTTGAGGTCTTGTCGTGGCCAGATTTTTCTCCTGACCCGAGTCCCATAAAACATTTATGAGACCAAATCGCCAGTGCCATCCCCAGGAGACAACCGCATCCAGCCAACCTTCACCTGCTGGCTGCAGCTGCACAGGAAGAGTGGTGGAACAGTCTATCCAGAGGCTGATCAGGTCTATGCGTCAACGCTGCCAGGATTGTGTTAATGCTCAGGGAGGTCATACCCAATACTAACTTTCTAATGCTTTCATTTTGACAGTGTATATTTTTGTTCACATTTTCTGTGATTTTGTTTGATATCTAGGTTTAAAATATTTGATTAAATCCATTAAACGTGAGTGTTGCGTTTTAATTGTGCATCAGTATATATATATAATTAGTAGATATGGAATGGAGAGGAGGGCTATACTGGAAAATTATTGACCCGAGGGAAGACTATTGTTACCGACAGGGGGCTAAAATGCCCGAAGCCGCAGGAAACAATAGTCTTCACGAGGGGCATTCAATTTTCCACTATTAGTCAGTCAAAATAATGAGAGACAAGCTTGGACAGTAAATATGACTTTAAATACTGTAAAATATTTATATTTGCGAGCCTTTTACTATGCGTTTTTTGCGTATGAAAAAAAGTGAACATTTTTGGCATGAATATCTTAGTGTTGTACATAATGAAGTAATATACTACTACCAGTGCAACAGGGCGCCAACATTTCTGGAGTAAAACAGGATTTATGGGTGTGATTCGTTGCAAATATTTATGGCTCTGCAGTATGTTGTTTAAATATAGCTGATACAACATAAGGAAATGACTAAATAACATAAATAAACACAAAATATCTTTGACGTTCATACAAGTTGTTTTTTTTTCTTTATTTTGTAGTAGGTTTTGTAATTAATTTTGGAGGGCGTTCCTTTGAGAAGGGATGGGACGGACAGTGATGTAAACCAATCACATGACAGACGGAGACTATTGCCCGTTGGTGTAAGGATGTGAGGACAACAGATAATTCTATTTTTGCTCCTATGTGATAAGGTTTTAACCAAATCACAGGCCTGAATTTCCAAGCACTGACATTCTCTCTCTCTATCTATATATCTAGATATCTATCAAAAGAGAGAGACCTGTGCTTTTCGCAAATGCGAAATACAACATATAATATGAAAAAATCTTAGAATGCAAACAAAGAATTACATTTTTAAATCGCAGCTGTAAAGGCAATAGTAGAGAAGTATAAATATATATTTTATCGTATTGTATTTTTATAGAGGGCATGGGCAGTATTTACTGTAAATCGGTAGTTAATTAAAAAGAGTGGAGGACTTCACGTACGTTACTGTTACTGCCGCTAAAAATGATGGTAACTCAATTGTTCTGTGCTAGGTCTGTTTATGTCAATGTTTAAAAACAAGCGGATATTGTTTAATAAAAAAAAAACTCTGTATACAGTTAAAACATGATGTATACTTTGTTTTTATGTATATACATCTACTTGAATTATTGTATTAATGTGTATCTAATAAAACTGAATAAAACAATTTTTAGCAGATACAATTAAATAAAACAATTTGTGAAAAAAAACGAAAAATTATAAAAACAATTTCACAGGGCTCTCTCTCTCTATATATGTATATAAATAATGTGATTATTGTACTGGTATCACAAACCATTATTTCATGCCATCCCTATTGAAATGTATTTATTTATTTGTAATTAAAAATAAATGCAAAGAAACAACAAAATAATTCAAAACCCAAGCCCCCTGTTTAATGGCTTGCTTATTTTGTCCAGTTGGACTATCTCTATAGTCTCTCTGTCACTCCCCAGAACAAGTTTTAGAAATAGTTTAAACCCAAGAATTGCGTTTACCTATTTTTTTTTTACCATCATGAATTTTAAAAATCTTATATTCCAAAATAAGGCATTCCCAAGTGCACCAGAAATAATGATTACTTAACTCCAAACCATTTAGATGAAAATTGTTAATTTTTATTTATTTATTTATTTAAATTGGTCTGAAGGCCAATTATCATTAGTTTAGATATTTATCATCGAGGACCTGATGGCTCCACCTCATTGTCAGAGCTCTACTGCCCCCTGTCTAATGCTTTTCTGCTTTTACATCATGTATTTTGGATTTTTTGGCTGTTATTGGCAACAGCTCCCCAGTAGCTTTCATTAACTCGATTTTCCGGGACAGGCTCTCATCATTTTCCATGAGAGTGGCACATTTTTGTGCGTATTTAACCAGTGTCTCTTCACGTGAATTGAAGAGTCCAACTACCGACAGCATGTCTTTGGCTGCGAGGTGTAACTCTGCTATGGGTGCTGTGTTAGCAATGGTGTTCCTGTCAATGCCGTAATGTCGGAAGGCTCCGCTCATGCTTTTCTTCTTGTTGAAGGTCGACAGCACCTGCTTGTATCGATGAATGACATACTGCACACCAGTTGCTGGAAAGGAAGTAAATGCAATATATACACACACATATATACAGAAAAAATGAAATCACCGTTTCCTTTTTAAAATACAGTATATCATTTTCTTGACTCTGGAAACATAGAAAACAACAAACTGAAAATAACCAACGGTTCCTACGGCCATTTCAACTAGTTACATGCATTATTTATTTGTAATATTGTATTGTTTTGTTTTTTGTACACTATAACAATAAGAAAATCACTTTTGAAAAAATCATAATGATCTCCCTTCAATCAGCAGTTATTTGAATCTTTTCAAAACTAACAGTGTCTATAAGCATCTTACACTAGGGCTACATTTTTATTAAATGGCATGGCTGCTGTTATCATGGCTGCTGTTATCGTGGCTTTAAAGAGTACCAAATGACAAAAAACTATAATAACTTTGTGCAATGTTGTTTGTTTCATTATTTGGTAATTATAAAAAGCCACTATGAGGGTAGAATCATTTAAAAAGTAATCCTAGGGTTAGCCCTCTTTTGTCTTTAGACGTTATGCTTTATAGAGACACGTCTTACCTCTTTTTCTGCTGTAATCCTTCGATTTCTTGCCCCTCCTTTTGTCTTTGTGATGCTTTCTTTTTTTGACCTCACTGGAAGTTGCTGAAGACACTGTTGTCAATGACATGTCAGAGCCACTGTCCATGCTGAATGCTGAGCTACTGGAGGTTGTTCTGGACCTTTTCCTTGGCTTAGTATCTGAATGGAAAGAACAAGAATATTAATAAGTGTAAGAATGACAATAAAAATGACCTGCACCTTTGCAGTTATGTACAGAGATCTTTTGAAGAGAGTGGAAATCGATATTCTATGAATAACACAATCCTGCTTTCAAGAAGTCTTTCTTAGGTGCCTTGACCTTGAAAGGGGGGATTAAACTGTCCTGCCCAGAACGCTGCAATGTCTGTCTCAGGATTTTTATCCTCAATATTCCTTAGATTGCAGCTTTCTTATTGAAGAGCTATTTAGCTCTTATTTCAGTGATCAGTTCACAGGTCTTTTTTTTGTTTTCGTGGTTGCTGAGAGACTTTTTTTCAAATTTCAATGGTAAATCAGCAGACAAATGGTTGTAATCCCAATTTCTACCAGATTTCCAACAAATACTTGATACAAAAAAATCCATTAGATGTACAATAAAAAGTCTTGAACTCAAAAGAGCTCAAAAAATGTTTGGAAGTATGCCACTTGATTATGTAATTTCATGCCTAAACTGAATTTGCAATATCTTAGTTTCAAATTATATAAATGCAAAAATACTACATACAGTCTATATTTGTTTGAATTTTTGTTTTATATTTAGCATTTCTTCTTAATCTAGGCTGTTACAGGGCTTTTTGATAGTGGACTCAGACTTGTCTGACCAGTGCTGTATATGTATATGTATATGTGTGTATATATATATATATATATATTAATATATATATATATATATATATATATATATATATATATATATATATGTTTTATATATAAAACAAGGTAAGATGTAAATGCAATCTCAATCTAAGCAGAGTTTACCTTCAGTCGTCTTTGGACCTCTGGTTAAATTCTCAATTTGTGAACGAAGAAAGCTGCGATCTTGCTGGAGATCTTCAATCTGTTTTTCAAGATAGGTGATCCTTTCCTGTTTGCTTTCTAGTTGGCATTTGAGTTTAGTTATGGTCAAAATGGCAGTAGGTGAAAGGACTTCTGCTGTGGATTCTGCTGCAACAAGAAAGGAAATTACAAACAAAGTCTTAATATCCTTATCCAAAACCATATCTCTCATACATAATAATTTTGTCATATGCAAAAACCTTTTGGAGCTACTACAAAAAGATGTATTTATTTACATATTTGTTTGTTTATTGAATAAGTTATGAGAGCTGACCTTTTCTAGAATTTCATGAACATTTTTTTTCTTAAACCTGTTAAAAAATGGTTGCAACTAAGACATAGCGACTTCCAAAAGTAAGAATTGTGCTTACTTGAAACTACACTGCTAGATGTATCGTCCTGCTCAGCATCGCTTGCTGCGGCTGCAGCCCTGCTGTCCCACTGCAGTGTCTCTGAATCGTCTCTTATCAGCCGGTGCATGCTGCTCACGGTCGCTTTCTTTCTCATCGCTGAGCTGGAGTGTATTTCGGCTTCGGGGGAATATCTTATAGGCTTCTTTGGCCAGAGAGCTGACATGTCTTCTTAAGGCCTTCTTACCTGTACAAGAAGAACGGATCATTACTATTCGATGAGAAGCACTCGTGTAAACTACTGCACAGTTCTTGAGCACATGCAGTACACATGGATTAACTGAGCACACTGTACACATTTTGTGTCTGAGGAAGCATTACTGAACACTGTGTAGTGTTTTGAAAACTCATTACCTACCATCTCCTGTGCTGATCTTTTTCAAGAAAAGAGTGATGGCTTTGAAATTATTATTCACGTACAACGAGTAATAAATCAACTGAGCAATGAAAGCAAACAGACGCCCTCTGCATCAATTTCTAGAAGCTCAACTCAAACCAAGGAGCTCTCCATATGAATGTCATACCCTGGTGGGTATTCTAACAACAGGTCCCCCTTACAACCATGCGGAGTACATGTTCTGTAGTCCAATATGCAAGATGGATGTGAAGTTCCATTGAAGAATTCTGTGGTTTGAGGCAAATTGATTAACGAATGAGTCTTGACCCAGTGGTATGTGAATAATAAATATCGAAGCAATTGCAGTTTTGTTGAAAAATGCGTGGGGACAGGTAGAGGACAGAACACTCTAAACGCTGCACAGCTGGAAAAAACTTTTTTTTTTCTGGTGCAAACTAAGAATGTATATTGTATCTTCATTAAGTCTGTTATCCAACTTGGGAAATGTTTCTGCCCTACTATGGGATACTCAAAGTCACAAAAAGCTGGAAATGAGAACCTGGCAATGTTCTACAATACACAGAATCATACGATATGTACTAGGGATTATGTGCTAATGCATTTGAGGAGGCTTGCATATCAACCATGTATTCCGTTCCAAGATTCTTAGATATCAGACCACAACATATTTGTAATATTTTATATATACAGTACAAAACAAATCTTAAAATATTCCACAAACACAAACACAGCGGGTTTATGCTCATTGAGTTTTCCTATCAAGTGTTTTTTTTTTTTTTTAAGTCTCTGGGACTGCATTTGTTAGCAAGAAATACCACCGCCCTCCCTCCCTCTCTTACATAAAGATGTAAGGTTATAAAACTAGAACAAAGTAAAAACAATAACTTACTTTATACTGATAAAAGTGTCTGCAAGTATCTGTTTCTTGATACTTTTAATATTGATCATAAAATAATGGAGGCATACTTTTGTGCATTAAAACCTGTCCCTCTGATAGTTTGAGATAGCAGGGATGTAATGTATAAAAATAAAAGCAGGGGTGGAAATAATTTTCCCATTGTATAGTAGTCCTGGTTTTACTGTGAGTTTAATAGCAGCTTGTTATTACCTATATACTGTGGCTAATCAACCGCCTAATAAAACCTAGAATGGGTGAAACCACTATGCAATATGTGTCTTATTTCCATCCCTGAATAGCACTTTGATATATATGTGTGGTTTGACCCACAATTCCACAAGGTTATACATTGCTGCTTTTTTTATAAATAAAATTTAAAAGACTTTTCAAACAGTTGCACTTACCCAGAAGCTAACCATAATCCACTATAGGCCTCAGCACCTGTACTGTGCACAATTTACAATAAACAACCCCTATATTCACTAAAATAGAGGGACAGAAAAAGATATAATGTGCATTTTTAGGCAAAACTAATCTCTGGCACTTTGGTCATTACAGTAGTTCTACCTTAAACTCTGGATAGTTATCAGTAAATCTTTACAAATCAACCCAAGTTGGGATCACCTTTAAAAAGACTTTGCTGTGGCAAGTCCCCCCTATTGAAAAAAAAGCCACCCACTAATTGAAAAATATCTGTTCACATATTATTAATTAAACATGAAAACGAGTAACAAAAGCAAAACTACATACTGTAGAGTTTAAATGTAACGTTTACTTTGTGTCAGAGTATGAAAAAGATAAAAGAAAAAAAAAAGAAAAAAAGCAACCATTTTCTTCTCTGGGGTATGCTAATTAAACGGTGCAGATGGCAATCAATAAAGATGGCATACTTTAAAAATGGAGTCGGTTCAGCTGGGCTAAAATGAATGCAATTGCACGTTGAAGGCATGCCAGAGGTAGAGCTGTGGCACTGGGATGGCACAATATCAGTTATCCCATCTCAGACGAAGAAGTGGCCACTGAACCCAACGCCCCCCCCCCACCCCCGTTCCGTACTCCGTCACCCGTCACCATGGAGATAGTGACAGCCAATAAATTGTTTTCAATAAGACAAAACAATGTTTGCAAGATAATAAACTCGACGCCTAACGTTGTAGGGAAACTAGATACATAGTTTAGATATTACATGAATATAATAATAAAAGAATACAGAACTGTAAAACAATAATATTTTACATAACTAAACCACAAAACAAATGTTGTTTTTAGGACGTCTACTCGGTCTTGTCGTTCATAGTATGTGCAAAAAGTGGTGTAAAACAAAATATCCCTTTTTTAAAACGTGTTATTTAATCTGCTGATTATATTCATTTTCACTTCCATTAAAAGGGATGCACGCAAGAATATCGTTTTATCAAATGCAAAATACATACCTCTAATGTAGTTTTTCCTACACAGAGCAGAGGGTTGGCAGCTCGTCACTATTTAAACTAAGAATTGTTTTTTAGGGTATAGAGGAAACGGGTGATTTGTTTTCAGAAGCGGCATACCTCGAAAGCAGCGCAGCGCTTGCTTCTTTGTGCCTGAGGCCGGGGGTAGGGGGTGGTGGGGGGAGTGATTGGCAACGTTGACAAACCACCGACCAGTCAAAAGAAAAAGGCTGAAATCGCAGCAGCATCTCCCTTCCTTCCGCGTCGATCTCGGAATGCTGGGATTAGAAGTGCACACTGGGATTTGGAGTGCTTTGGGACGCACACAAGGTGTCCTGTTGTGTGCTTCAGTCCCTTTGTGCGTAATTGTACTACGTTTGCTATCTATGGATCTGTTTTATAATGCATATATGTTTTTAATATAGGGTAACTTCTCGAACTCCATAGAGTTCACACAAACTGTTTAGAAAAAATAAAAACGGATATACTTAACAAGGGATAGCTTCCTTTTCATTTCATTTTTTACAAGGGTTTTTGTTTTAATATTTATATTTTAAATTTAAAAAGAGCATATACGGCTAATTTATTGTGAACTGGATTAAAACATCTGGTATGAGAAAGTAATTGCACAAAAAAGTAAAGTATTGAAAAGTGGATGTGTGTTAAAAAAAAACTACTGCATTTAGAAAAATTACAAAAAAAAAGTTTGTAAAGAAGTACATGTAAGAAATTCAAAGGATCTACAAAAAGGATATTGCGAGAAACAGTTATATTAAATATCTTCTGGTTACGATTTAACTGCTACTATGAGCAGTTTGTAATTCTTGATTAAAACCGACTACCAAGAATTACCAAAATGTTAAAACAACTTTAGTAGAAGAGGAAATGCTTAAAAGAATAAAGTAGTTAAACAAAACGTGTAGTAAAGCACAAACTGTATACTGTCATAGTATGAATGATAAACCGCAGAGATGTCTGGGAAAGCATGCATTGTAAAAACAAATCAATAAATAAATAAAACCCAGCAACAACATGATTATTGTCTAATGCAGCATGGGACAAAGATGAGTAAACTGCAAAATTACAGCATGCATTTACCTTGGGAAACTTGCATTGAAGACTGAAATATCATGACGTATGTGTGTGTGTCTATGGTGGACAGCGGTTGTTATTATTGTATTTTCATATACACTATAAAACAATAAACACAGTCGACAACATACTGCCTGTATTGTAATAAACAAGACTAATGCAATTGTACCCCAGATGTTATCTACTCACGACCACTACTGAGTGAATATGGGAGATTTGTTCTTCCTTTTACCCACCCAAATTGGTTTTGCAAAATTAAGTAACAATCTGCTTGAAGTTAGAAAGGCATATTTATTTCAGTAACACTTTTTAAGATTGTTTTTTTGAGTCCCTTTCTTATATTTAAAACGAGTATAACAAAAACACCACTGGTGAAAGATATACTCCCCTTTTATTACATTTGTCTCCTGAGCAATAACACAATTTAAATAGGTCTGCTTTCTATTGTGTAGTATCGCAGTGGCAAGCTGGTTTCAACAAACTAAACCTGTTGGGAATGTAAAAATAATAGACTGCTGATAAAGTACCCTGTACAGAGAGCTAAACTGTAATGGACAGCAAGGATTTATGTTTTGTATTGTAAAATAATGAAGACATTATTAAGTATTATAGGTGTCAACTGTTGTTACACAAAAACTAAATCCAAGCTTCCTTGCAAGGCTTCACAGAGGTATAGTGCTGTTCTTCAGTTGCCTGGTTCTCTTCCTTGCAAGGCTTCACAGAGGTTTAGTGCTGTTCTTCAGCTGCCTGGTTCTCTTCCTTGCAAGGCTTCACAGAGGTTTAGTGCTGTTCTTCAGCTGCCTGGTTCTCTTCCTTGCAAGGGTTCACAGAGGTTTAGTGCTGTTCATCAGCTGCCTGGTTCTCTTCCTTGCAAGGCTTCACAGAGGTATAGTGCTGTTCTTCTGCTGCCTGGTTCTCTTCCTTGCAAGGCTTCACAGAGGTATAGTGCTGTTCTTCTGCTGCCTGGTTCTCTTCCTTGCAAGGCTTCACAGAGGTATAGTGCTGTTCTTCTGCTGCCTGGTTCTCTTCCTTGCAAGGCTTCACAGAGGTATAGTGCTGTTCTTCTGCTGCCTGGTTCTCTTCCTTGCAAGGCTTCACAGAGGTATAGTGCTGTTCTTCAGCTGCCTGGTTCTCTTCCTTGCAAGGGTTCACAGAGGTTTAGTGCTGTTCTTCAGTTGCCTGGTTCTCTTCCTTGCAAGGCTTCACAGAGGTTTAGTGCTGTTCTTCAGCTGCCTGGTTCTCTTCCTTGCAAGGCTTCACAGAGGTATAGTGCTGTTCTTCTGCTGCCTGGTTCTCTTCCTTGCAAGGCTTCACAGAGGTATAGTGCTGTTCTTCTGCTGCCTGGTTCTCTTCCTTGCAAGGCTTCACAGAGGTATAGTGCTGTTCTTCTGCTGCCTGGTTCTCTTCCTTGCAAGGCTTCACAGAGGTATAGTGCTGTTCTTCAGCTGCCTGGTTCTCTTCCTTGCAAGGCTTCACAGAGGTATAGTGCTGTTCTTCAGTTGCCTGGTTCTCTTCCTTGCAAGGCTTCACAGAGGTATAGTGCTGTTCATCAGCTGCCTGGTTCTCTTCCTTGCAAGGCTTCACAGAGGTATAGTGCTGTTCTTCAGCTGCCTGGTTCTCTTCCTTGCAAGGCTTCACAGAGGTTTAGTGCTGTTCATCAGCTGCCTGGTTCTCTTCCTTGCAAGGCTTCACAGAGGTTTAGTGCTGTTCTTCAGCTGCCTGGTTCTCTTCCTTGCAAGGCTTCACGGAGGTTTAGTGCTGTTCTTCTGCTGCCTGGTTCTCTTCCTTGCAAGGCTTCACAGAGTTATAGTGCTGTTCATCAGCTGTCTGGTTCTCTTCCTTGCAAGGCTTCACAGAGGTTTAGTGCTGTTCTTCTGCTGCCTGGTTCTCTTCCTTGCAAGGCTTCACGGAGGTATAGTGCTGTTCTTCTGCTGCCTGGTTCTCTTCCTTGCAAGGCTTCACAGAGGTATAGTGCTGTTCATCAGCTGCCTGGTTCTCTTCCTTGCAAGGCTTCACAGAGGTTTAGTGCTGTTCTTCTGCTGCCTGGTTCTCTTCCTTGCAAGGCTTCACAGAGTTATAGTGCTGTTCTTCAGCTGCCTGGTTCTCTTCCTTGCAAGGCTTCACAGAGGTATAGTGCTGTTCTTCTGCTGCCTGGTTCTCTTCCTTGCAAGGCTTCAAGAGGTATAGTGCTGTTCTTCTGCTGCCTGGTTCTCTTCCTTGCAAGGCTTCACAGAGGTATAGTGCTGTTCTTCTGCTGCCTGGTTCTCTTCCTTGCAAGGCTTCAAGAGGTATAGTGCTGTTCTTCAGTTGCCTGGTTCTCTTCCTTGCAAGGCTTCACAGAGGTATAGTGCTGTTCTTCTGCTGCCTGGTTCTCTTCCTTGCAAGGCTTCACAGAGGTATAGTGCTGTTCTTCTGCTGCCTGGTTCTCTTCCTTGCAAGGCTTCACGGAGGTTTAGTGCTGTTCTTCTGCTGCCTGGTTCTCTTCCTTGCAAGGCTTCACAGAGGTATAGTGCTGTTCTTCAGCTGCCTGGTTCTCTTCCTTGCAAGGCTTCACAGAGGTATAGTGCTGTTCTTCTGCTGCCTGGTTCTCTTCCTTGCAAGGCTTCACAGAGGTATAGTGCTGTTCTTCTGCTGCCTGGTTCTCTTCCTTGCAAGGCTTCACAGAGGTATAGTGCTGTTCTTCAGTTGCCTGGTTCTCTTCCTTGCAAGGCTTCACAGAGGTATAGTGCTGTTCATCAGCTGCCTGGTTCTCTTCCTTGCAAGGCTTCACAGAGGTATAGTGCTGTTCTTCAGCTGCCTGGTTCTCTTCCTTGCAAGGCTTCACAGAGGTTTAGTGCTGTTCATCAGCTGCCTGGTTCTCTTCCTTGCAAGGCTTCACAGAGGTTTAGTGCTGTTCTTCTGCTGCCTGGTTCTCTTCCTTGCAAGGCTTCACGGAGGTATAGTGCTGTTCTTCTGCTGCCTGGTTCTCTTCCTTGCAAGGCTTCACAGAGTTATAGTGCTGTTCATCAGCTGTCTGGTTCTCTTCCTTGCAAGGCTTCACAGAGGTTTAGTGCTGTTCTTCTGCTGCCTGGTTCTCTTCCTTGCAAGGCTTCACGGAGGTTTAGTGCTGTTCTTCTGCTGCCTGGTTCTCTTCCTTGCAAGGCTTCACAGAGTTATAGTGCTGTTCATCAGCTGTCTGGTTCTCTTCCTTGCAAGGCTTCACAGAGGTTTAGTGCTGTTCTTCTGCTGCCTGGTTCTCTTCCTTGCAAGGCTTCACGGAGGTATAGTGCTGTTCTTCTGCTGCCTGGTTCTCTTCCTTGCAAGGCTTCACAGAGGTATAGTGCTGTTCATCAGCTGCCTGGTTCTCTTCCTTGCAAGGCTTCACAGAGGTTTAGTGCTGTTCTTCTGCTGCC
Source organism: Acipenser ruthenus (assembly GCF_902713425.1). Classification (NCBI taxonomy): domain Eukaryota; kingdom Metazoa; phylum Chordata; class Actinopteri; order Acipenseriformes; family Acipenseridae; genus Acipenser; species Acipenser ruthenus. The sequence goes on from NC_081191.1 coordinate 100,298,638, forward strand.
TGGTTCTCTTCCTTGCAAGGCTTCACAGAGTTATAGTGCTGTTCTTCAGCTGCCTGGTTCTCTTCCTTGCAAGGCTTCACAGAGGTATAGTGCTGTTCTTCTGCTGCCTGGTTCTCTTCCTTGCAAGGCTTCAAGAGGTATAGTGCTGTTCTTCTGCTGCCTGGTTCTCTTCCTTGCAAGGCTTCACAGAGGTATAGTGCTGTTCTTCTGCTGCCTGGTTCTCTTCCTTGCAAGGCTTCAAGAGGTATAGTGCTGTTCTTCAGTTGCCTGGTTCTCTTCCTTGCAAGGCTTCACAGAGGTATAGTGCTGTTCTTCTGCTGCCTGGTTCTCTTCCTTGCAAGGCTTCACAGAGGTATAGTGCTGTTCTTCTGCTGCCTGGTTCTCTTCCTTGCAAGGCTTCACGGAGGTTTAGTGCTGTTCTTCTGCTGCCTGGTTCTCTTCCTTGCAAGGCTTCACAGAGGTATAGTGCTGTTCTTCAGCTGCCTGGTTCTCTTCCTTGCAAGGCTTCACAGAGGTATAGTGCTGTTCTTCTGCTGCCTGGTTCTCTTCCTTGCAAGGCTTCACAGAGGTATAGTGCTGTTCTTCTGCTGCCTGGTTCTCTTCCTTGCAAGGCTTCACAGAGGTATAGTGCTGTTCATCAGCTGCCTGGTTCACTTCATTGCAAGGCTTCAAGAGGTATAGTGCTGTTCTTCTGCTGCCTGGTTCTCTTCCTTGCAAGGCTTCAAGAGGTATAGTGCTGTTCATCAGCTGCCTGGTTCTCTTCCTTGCAAGGCTTCACAGAGGTATAGTGCTGTTCATCAGCTGCCTGGTTCACTTCCTTGCAAGGCTTCACAGAGGTATAGTGCTGTTCATCAGCTGCCTGGTTCTCTTCCTTGCAAGGCTTCACAGAGGTATAGTGCTGTTCTTCAGCTGCCTGGTTCTCTTCCTTGCAAGGCTTCACAGAGGTTTAGTGCTGTTCATCAGCTGTCTGGTTCTCTTCCTTGCAAGGCTTCACAGAGGTTTAGTGCTGTTCTTCTGCTGCCTGGTTCTCTTCCTTGCAAGGCTTCACGGAGGTATAGTGCTGTTCTTCTGCTGCCTGGTTCTCTTCCTTGCAAGGCTTCACAGAGGTATAGTGCTGTTCATCAGCTGCCTGGTTCTCTTCCTTGCAAGGCTTCACGGAGGTATAGTGCTGTTCTTCTGCTGCCTGGTTCTCTTCCTTGCAAGGCTTCACAGAGGTATAGTGCTGTTCTTCAGTTGCCTGGTTCTCTTCCTTGCAAGGCTTCACAGAGGTATAGTGCTGTTCTTCTGCTGCCTGGTTCTCTTCCTTGCAAGGCTTCACAGAGGTATAGTGCTGTTCTTCTGCTGCCTGGTTCTCTTCCTTGCAAGGCTTCACAGAGGTTTAGTGCTGTTCTTCTGCTGCCTGGTTCTCTTCCTTGCAAGGCTTCACAGAGGTATAGTGCTGTTCTTCAGCTGCCTGGTTCTCTTCCTTGCAAGGCTTCACAGAGGTATAGTGCTGTTCTTCTGCTGCCTGGTTCTCTTCCTTGCAAGGCTTCACAGAGGTATAGTGCTGTTCTTCTGCTGCCTGGTTCTCTTCCTTGCATGGCTTCACAGAGGTATAGTGCTGTTCTTCAGTTGCCTGGTTCTCTTCCTTGCAAGGCTTCACAGAGGTATAGTGCTGTTCATCAGCTGCCTGGTTCTCTTCCTTGCAAGGCTTCACAGAGGTATAGTGCTGTTCTTCAGCTGCCTGGTTCTCTTCCTTGCAAGGCTTCACAGAGGTTTAGTGCTGTTCATCAGCTGCCTGGTTCTCTTCCTTGCAAGGCTTCACAGAGGTTTAGTGCTGTTCTTCAGCTGCCTGGTTCTCTTCCTTGCAAGGCTTCACGGAGGTTTAGTGCTGTTCTTCTGCTGCCTGGTTCTCTTCCTTGCAAGGCTTCACAGAGGTATAGTGCTGTTCTTCTGCTGCCTGGTTCTCTTCCTTGCAAGGCTTCACGGAGGTTTAGTGCTGTTCTTCTGCTGCCTGGTTCTCTTCCTTGCAAGGCTTCACAGAGGTATAGTGCTGTTCTTCAGCTGCCTGGTTCTCTTCCTTGCAAGGCTTCACAGAGGTATAGTGCTGTTCTTCTGCTGCCTGGTTCTCTTCCTTGCAAGGCTTCACAGAGGTATAGTGCTGTTCTTCTGCTGCCTGGTTCTCTTCCTTGCAAGGCTTCACAGAGGTATAGTGCTGTTCTTCAGTTGCCTGGTTCTCTTCCTTGCAAGGCTTCACAGAGGTATAGTGCTGTTCATCAGCTGCCTGGTTCTCTTCCTTGCAAGGCTTCACAGAGGTATAGTGCTGTTCTTCAGCTGCCTGGTTCTCTTCCTTGCAAGGCTTCACAGAGGTTTAGTGCTGTTCATCAGCTGCCTGGTTCTCTTCCTTGCAAGGCTTCACAGAGGTTTAGTGCTGTTCTTCTGCTGCCTGGTTCTCTTCCTTGCAAGGCTTCACGGAGGTATAGTGCTGTTCTTCTGCTGCCTGGTTCTCTTCCTTGCAAGGCTTCACAGAGTTATAGTGCTGTTCATCAGCTGTCTGGTTCTCTTCCTTGCAAGGCTTCACAGAGGTTTAGTGCTGTTCTTCTGCTGCCTGGTTCTCTTCCTTGCAAGGCTTCACGGAGGTTTAGTGCTGTTCTTCTGCTGCCTGGTTCTCTTCCTTGCAAGGCTTCACAGAGTTATAGTGCTGTTCATCAGCTGTCTGGTTCTCTTCCTTGCAAGGCTTCACAGAGGTTTAGTGCTGTTCTTCTGCTGCCTGGTTCTCTTCCTTGCAAGGCTTCACGGAGGTATAGTGCTGTTCTTCTGCTGCCTGGTTCTCTTCCTTGCAAGGCTTCACAGAGGTATAGTGCTGTTCATCAGCTGCCTGGTTCTCTTCCTTGCAAGGCTTCACAGAGGTTTAGTGCTGTTCTTCTGCTGCCTGGTTCTCTTCCTTGCAAGGCTTCACAGAGTTATAGTGCTGTTCTTCAGCTGCCTGGTTCTCTTCCTTGCAAGGCTTCACAGAGGTATAGTGCTGTTCTTCTGCTGCCTGGTTCTCTTCCTTGCAAGGCTTCAAGAGGTATAGTGCTGTTCTTCTGCTGCCTGGTTCTCTTCCTTGCAAGGCTTCACAGAGGTATAGTGCTGTTCTTCAGCTGCCTGGTTCTCTTCCTTGCAAGGCTTCACAGAGGTATAGTGCTGTTCTTCTGCTGCCTGGTTCTCTTCCTTGCAAGGCTTCAAGAGGTATAGTGCTGTTCTTCTGCTGCCTGGTTCTCTTCCTTGCAAGGCTTCACAGAGGTATAGTGCTGTTCTTCTGCTGCCTGGTTCTCTTCCTTGCAAGGCTTCACAGAGGTATAGTGCTGTTCTTCAGTTGCCTGGTTCTCTTCCTTGCAAGGCTTCACAGAGGTATAGTGCTGTTCTTCTGCTGCCTGGTTCTCTTCCTTGCAAGGCTTCACAGAGGTATAGTGCTGTTCTTCTGCTGCCTGGTTCTCTTCCTTGCAAGGCTTCACGGAGGTTTAGTGCTGTTCTTCTGCTGCCTGGTTCTCTTCCTTGCAAGGCTTCACAGAGGTATAGTGCTGTTCTTCAGCTGCCTGGTTCTCTTCCTTGCAAGGCTTCACAGAGGTATAGTGCTGTTCTTCTGCTGCCTGGTTCTCTTCCTTGCAAGGCTTCACAGAGGTATAGTGCTGTTCTTCTGCTGCCTGGTTCTCTTCCTTGCAAGGCTTCACAGAGGTATAGTGCTGTTCATCAGCTGCCTGGTTCACTTCCTTGCAAGGCTTCAAGAGGTATAGTGCTGTTCTTCTGCTGCCTGGTTCTCTTCCTTGCAAGGCTTCAAGAGGTATAGTGCTGTTCATCAGCTGCCTGGTTCTCTTCCTTGCAAGGCTTCACAGAGGTATAGTGCTGTTCATCAGCTGCCTGGTTCACTTCCTTGCAAGGCTTCACAGAGGTATAGTGCTGTTCATCAGCTGCCTGGTTCTCTTCCTTGCAAGGCTTCACAGAGGTATAGTGCTGTTCTTCAGCTGCCTGGTTCTCTTCCTTGCAAGGCTTCACAGAGGTTTAGTGCTGTTCATCAGCTGTCTGGTTCTCTTCCTTGCAAGGCTTCACAGAGGTTTAGTGCTGTTCTTCTGCTGCCTGGTTCTCTTCCTTGCAAGGCTTCACGGAGGTATAGTGCTGTTCTTCTGCTGCCTGGTTCTCTTCCTTGCAAGGCTTCACAGAGGTATAGTGCTGTTCATCAGCTGCCTGGTTCTCTTCCTTGCAAGGCTTCACGGAGGTATAGTGCTGTTCTTCTGCTGCCTGGTTCTCTTCCTTGCAAGGCTTCACAGAGGTATAGTGCTGTTCTTCAGTTGCCTGGTTCTCTTCCTTGCAAGGCTTCACAGAGGTATAGTGCTGTTCTTCTGCTGCCTGGTTCTCTTCCTTGCAAGGCTTCACAGAGGTATAGTGCTGTTCTTCTGCTGCCTGGTTCTCTTCCTTGCAAGGCTTCACAGAGGTTTAGTGCTGTTCTTCTGCTGCCTGGTTCTCTTCCTTGCAAGGCTTCACAGAGGTATAGTGCTGTTCTTCAGCTGCCTGGTTCTCTTCCTTGCAAGGCTTCACAGAGGTATAGTGCTGTTCTTCTGCTGCCTGGTTCTCTTCCTTGCAAGGCTTCACAGAGGTATAGTGCTGTTCTTCTGCTGCCTGGTTCTCTTCCTTGCATGGCTTCACAGAGGTATAGTGCTGTTCTTCAGTTGCCTGGTTCTCTTCCTTGCAAGGCTTCACAGAGGTATAGTGCTGTTCATCAGCTGCCTGGTTCTCTTCCTTGCAAGGCTTCACAGAGGTATAGTGCTGTTCTTCAGCTGCCTGGTTCTCTTCCTTGCAAGGCTTCACAGAGGTTTAGTGCTGTTCATCAGCTGCCTGGTTCTCTTCCTTGCAAGGCTTCACAGAGGTTTAGTGCTGTTCTTCAGCTGCCTGGTTCTCTTCCTTGCAAGGCTTCACGGAGGTTTAGTGCTGTTCTTCTGCTGCCTGGTTCTCTTCCTTGCAAGGCTTCACAGAGTTATAGTGCTGTTCTTCTGCTGCCTGGTTCTCTTCCTTGCAAGGCTTCACAGAGGTATAGTGCTGTTCTTCAGCTGCCTGGTTCTCTTCCTTGCAAGGCTTCACAGAGGTTTAGTGCTGTTCATCAGCTGCCTGGTTCTCTTCCTTGCAAGGCTTCACAGAGGTTTAGTGCTGTTCTTCAGCTGCCTGGTTCTCTTCCTTGCAAGGCTTCACGGAGGTTTAGTGCTGTTCTTCTGCTGCCTGGTTCTCTTCCTTGCAAGGCTTCACAGAGTTATAGTGCTGTTCTTCTGCTGCCTGGTTCTCTTCCTTGCAAGGCTTCACAGAGGTATAGTGCTGTTCATCAGCTGCCTGGTTCTCTTCCTTGCAAGGCTTCACAGAGGTTTAGTGCTGTTCTTCTGCTGCCTGGTTCTCTTCCTTGCAAGGCTTCACAGAGTTATAGTGCTGTTCTTCAGCTGCCTGGTTCTCTTCCTTGCAAGGCTTCACAGAGGTATAGTGCTGTTCTTCTGCTGCCTGGTTCTCTTCCTTGCAAGGCTTCAAGAGGTATAGTGCTGTTCTTCTGCTGCCTGGTTCTCTTCCTTGCAAGGCTTCACAGAGGTATAGTGCTGTTCTTCTGCTGCCTGGTTCTCTTCCTTGCAAGGCTTCACAGAGGTATAGTGCTGTTCATCAGCTGCCTGGTTCACTTCCTTGCAAGGCTTCAAGAGGTATAGTGCTGTTCTTCTGCTGCCTGGTTCTCTTCCTTGCAAGGCTTCAAGAGGTATAGTGCTGTTCATCAGCTGCCTGGTTCTCTTCCTTGCAAGGCTTCACAGAGGTATAGTGCTGTTCATCAGCTGCCTGGTTCACTTCCTTGCAAGGCTTCACAGAGGTATAGTGCTGTTCATCAGCTGCCTGGTTCTCTTCCTTGCAAGGCTTCACAGAGGTATAGTGCTGTTCTTCAGCTGCCTGGTTCTCTTCCTTGCAAGGCTTCACAGAGGTTTAGTGCTGTTCATCAGCTGCCTGGTTCTCTTCCTTGCAAGGCTTCACAGAGGTTTAGTGCTGTTCTTCAGCTGCCTGGTTCTCTTCCTTGCAAGGCTTCACGGAGGTTTAGTGCTGTTCTTCTGCTGCCTGGTTCTCTTCCTTGCAAGGCTTCACAGAGTTATAGTGCTGTTCATCAGCTGTCTGGTTCTCTTCCTTGCAAGGCTTCACAGAGGTTTAGTGCTGTTCTTCTGCTGCCTGGTTCTCTTCCTTGCAAGGCTTCACGGAGGTATAGTGCTGTTCTTCTGCTGCCTGGTTCTCTTCCTTGCAAGGCTTCACAGAGGTATAGTGCTGTTCATCAGCTGCCTGGTTCTCTTCCTTGCAAGGCTTCACAGAGGTTTAGTGCTGTTCTTCTGCTGCCTGGTTCTCTTCCTTGCAAGGCTTCACAGAGTTATAGTGCTGTTCTTCAGCTGCCTGGTTCTCTTCCTTGCAAGGCTTCACAGAGGTATAGTGCTGTTCTTCTGCTGCCTGGTTCTCTTCCTTGCACGGCTTCAAGAGGTATAGTGCTGTTCTTCTGCTGCCTGGTTCTCTTCCTTGCAAGGCTTCACAGAGGTATAGTGCTGTTCTTCTGCTGCCTGGTTCTCTTCCTTGCAAGGCTTCAAGAGGTATAGTGCTGTTCTTCAGTTGCCTGGTTCTCTTCCTTGCAAGGCTTCACAGAGGTATAGTGCTGTTCTTCTGCTGCCTGGTTCTCTTCCTTGCAAGGCTTCACAGAGGTATAGTGCTGTTCTTCTGCTGCCTGGTTCTCTTCCTTGCAAGGCTTCACGGAGGTTTAGTGCTGTTCTTCTGCTGCCTGGTTCTCTTCCTTGCAAGGCTTCACAGAGGTATAGTGCTGTTCTTCAGCTGCCTGGTTCTCTTCCTTGCAAGGCTTCACAGAGGTATAGTGCTGTTCTTCTGCTGCCTGGTTCTCTTCCTTGCAAGGCTTCACAGAGGTATAGTGCTGTTCTTCTGCTGCCTGGTTCTCTTCCTTGCATGGCTTCACAGAGGTATAGTGCTGTTCTTCAGTTGCCTGGTTCTCTTCCTTGCAAGGCTTCACAGAGGTATAGTGCTGTTCATCAGCTGCCTGGTTCTCTTCCTTGCAAGGCTTCACAGAGGTATAGTGCTGTTCTTCAGCTGCCTGGTTCTCTTCCTTGCAAGGCTTCACAGAGGTTTAGTGCTGTTCATCAGCTGCCTGGTTCTCTTCCTTGCAAGGCTTCACAGAGGTTTAGTGCTGTTCTTCAGCTGCCTGGTTCTCTTCCTTGCAAGGCTTCACGGAGGTTTAGTGCTGTTCTTCTGCTGCCTGGTTCTCTTCCTTGCAAGGCTTCACAGAGTTATAGTGCTGTTCTTCTGCTGCCTGGTTCTCTTCCTTGCAAGGCTTCACAGAGGTATAGTGCTGTTCTTCAGCTGCCTGGTTCTCTTCCTTGCAAGGCTTCACAGAGGTTTAGTGCTGTTCATCAGCTGCCTGGTTCTCTTCCTTGCAAGGCTTCACAGAGGTTTAGTGCTGTTCTTCAGCTGCCTGGTTCTCTTCCTTGCAAGGCTTCACGGAGGTTTAGTGCTGTTCTTCTGCTGCCTGGTTCTCTTCCTTGCAAGGCTTCACAGAGTTATAGTGCTGTTCTTCTGCTGCCTGGTTCTCTTCCTTGCAAGGCTTCACAGAGGTATAGTGCTGTTCATCAGCTGCCTGGTTCTCTTCCTTGCAAGGCTTCACAGAGGTTTAGTGCTGTTCTTCTGCTGCCTGGTTCTCTTCCTTGCAAGGCTTCACAGAGTTATAGTGCTGTTCTTCAGCTGCCTGGTTCTCTTCCTTGCAAGGCTTCACAGAGGTATAGTGCTGTTCTTCTGCTGCCTGGTTCTCTTCCTTGCAAGGCTTCAAGAGGTATAGTGCTGTTCTTCTGCTGCCTGGTTCTCTTCCTTGCAAGGCCTCACAGAGGTATAGTGCTGTTCTTCTGCTGCCTGGTTCTCTTCCTTGCAAGGCTTCAAGAGGTATAGTGCTGTTCTTCAGTTGCCTGGTTCTCTTCCTTGCAAGGCTTCACAGAGGTATAGTGCTGTTCTTCTGCTGCCTGGTTCTCTTCCTTGCAAGGCTTCACAGAGGTATAGTGCTGTTCTTCTGCTGCCTGGTTCTCTTCCTTGCAAGGCTTCACGGAGGTTTAGTGCTGTTCTTCTGCTGCCTGGTTCTCTTCCTTGCAAGGCTTCACAGAGGTATAGTGCTGTTCTTCAGCTGCCTGGTTCTCTTCCTTGCAAGGCTTCACAGAGGTATAGTGCTGTTCTTCTGCTGCCTGGTTCTCTTCCTTGCAAGGCTTCACAGAGGTATAGTGCTGTTCTTCTGCTGCCTGGTTCTCTTCCTTGCAAGGCTTCACAGAGGTATAGTGCTGTTCATCAGCTGCCTGGTTCACTTCCTTGCAAGGCTTCAAGAGGTATAGTGCTGTTCTTCTGCTGCCTGGTTCTCTTCCTTGCAAGGCTTCAAGAGGTATAGTGCTGTTCATCAGCTGCCTGGTTCTCTTCCTTGCAAGGCTTCACAGAGGTATAGTGCTGTTCATCAGCTGCCTGGTTCACTTCCTTGCAAGGCTTCAAGAGGTATAGTGCTGTTCATCAGCTGCCTGGTTCTCTTCCTTGCAAGGCTTCACAGAGGTATAGTGCTGTTCATCAGCTGCCTGGTTCACTTCCTTGCAAGGCTTCAAGAGGTATAGTGCTGTTCATCAGCTGCCTGGTTCTCTTCCTTGCAAGGCTTCAAGAGGTATAGTGCTGTTCTTCAGCTGCCTGGTTCTCTTCCTTGCAAGGCTTCACAGAGGTATAGTGCTGTTCTTCTGCTGCCTGGTTCTCTTCCTTGCAAGGCTTCACAGAGGTATAGTGCTGTTCTTCTGCTGCCTGGTTCTCTTCCTTGCATGGCTTCACAGAGGTATAGTGCTGTTCTTCAGTTGCCTGGTTCTCTTCCTTGCAAGGCTTCACAGAGGTATAGTGCTGTTCATCAGCTGCCTGGTTCTCTTCCTTGCAAGGCTTCACAGAGGTATAGTGCTGTTCTTCAGCTGCCTGGTTCTCTTCCTTGCAAGGCTTCACAGAGGTTTAGTGCTGTTCATCAGCTGCCTGGTTCTCTTCCTTGCAAGGCTTCACAGAGGTTTAGTGCTGTTCTTCAGCTGCCTGGTTCTCTTCCTTGCAAGGCTTCACGGAGGTTTAGTGCTGTTCTTCTGCTGCCTGGTTCTCTTCCTTGCAAGGCTTCACAGAGTTATAGTGCTGTTCTTCTGCTGCCTGGTTCTCTTCCTTGCAAGGCTTCACAGAGGTATAGTGCTGTTCTTCAGCTGCCTGGTTCTCTTCCTTGCAAGGCTTCACAGAGGTTTAGTGCTGTTCATCAGCTGCCTGGTTCTCTTCCTTGCAAGGCTTCACAGAGGTTTAGTGCTGTTCTTCAGCTGCCTGGTTCTCTTCCTTGCAAGGCTTCACGGAGGTTTAGTGCTGTTCTTCTGCTGCCTGGTTCTCTTCCTTGCAAGGCTTCACAGAGTTATAGTGCTGTTCTTCTGCTGCCTGGTTCTCTTCCTTGCAAGGCTTCACAGAGGTATAGTGCTGTTCATCAGCTGCCTGGTTCTCTTCCTTGCAAGGCTTCACAGAGGTTTAGTGCTGTTCTTCTGCTGCCTGGTTCTCTTCCTTGCAAGGCTTCACAGAGTTATAGTGCTGTTCTTCAGCTGCCTGGTTCTCTTCCTTGCAAGGCTTCACAGAGGTATAGTGCTGTTCTTCTGCTGCCTGGTTCTCTTCCTTGCAAGGCTTCAAGAGGTATAGTGCTGTTCTTCTGCTGCCTGGTTCTCTTCCTTGCAAGGCCTCACAGAGGTATAGTGCTGTTCTTCTGCTGCCTGGTTCTCTTCCTTGCAAGGCTTCAAGAGGTATAGTGCTGTTCTTCAGTTGCCTGGTTCTCTTCCTTGCAAGGCTTCACAGAGGTATAGTGCTGTTCTTCTGCTGCCTGGTTCTCTTCCTTGCAAGGCTTCACAGAGGTATAGTGCTGTTCTTCTGCTGCCTGGTTCTCTTCCTTGCAAGGCTTCACGGAGGTTTAGTGCTGTTCTTCTGCTGCCTGGTTCTCTTCCTTGCAAGGCTTCACAGAGGTATAGTGCTGTTCTTCAGCTGCCTGGTTCTCTTCCTTGCAAGGCTTCACAGAGGTATAGTGCTGTTCTTCTGCTGCCTGGTTCTCTTCCTTGCAAGGCTTCACAGAGGTATAGTGCTGTTCTTCTGCTGCCTGGTTCTCTTCCTTGCAAGGCTTCACAGAGGTATAGTGCTGTTCATCAGCTGCCTGGTTCACTTCCTTGCAAGGCTTCAAGAGGTATAGTGCTGTTCTTCTGCTGCCTGGTTCTCTTCCTTGCAAGGCTTCAAGAGGTATAGTGCTGTTCATCAGCTGCCTGGTTCTCTTCCTTGCAAGGCTTCACAGAGGTATAGTGCTGTTCATCAGCTGCCTGGTTCACTTCCTTGCAAGGCTTCAAGAGGTATAGTGCTGTTCATCAGCTGCCTGGTTCTCTTCCTTGCAAGGCTTCAAGAGGTATAGTGCTGTTCATCAGCTGCCTGGTTCTCTTCCTTGCAAGGCTTCACAGAGGTATAGTGCTGTTCTTCAGCTGCCTGGTTCTCTTCCTTGCAAGGCTTCACAGAGGTATAGAGCTGTTCATCAGCTGCCTGGTTCTCTTCCTTGCAAGGCTTCACAGAGTTATAGTGCTGGTCTTCTGCTGCCTGGTTCTCTTCTGCTGTCCTATGCTGGCTTACCCTCCAGCTCTGTATTACACAGATTGAACTGCAGCTGGCAGCTCATACTCAGTGCTGGGTCATCTGGTGCACTGTTTCTTCAGAACACTGAAAAGACTACAGAACACTGTTGGCTCTGGTCTTCATATGCTGTACCTCGCAGAATTTACAGAAGGCTATGTTAGGTATGACATGCACTAAAGATTATATCACTTTGTGACCAGATGAGGCAATATCAGCTTACAGACGTCTACTAGTTTCCAGAACCTTCTCAAACCAATAAATAGATATGTATAAAACAATAGTGTGCCAATAAATACAGACCTGGGGCTGTCATATAGAATGATAAAGTATGCTGGAGCTTTCTTATGAAAATAATTATATTATATTTGTAATTACTGTTAGAATACTGATACATGAAAATGAAACATAATTTATTACAATACAAAACACCATTTAAGAAGAATTTTGTTGCCTCATTCTGTTGTTTTATTGCAAAAAGTAAAACTTTATAGAAGTACAAAAATCTAACTAACACAGAAAGCTTGTAGACTGGGAGTTATAATAAGTGCTTTTGCTTTTGAAAACAACAAGCAGGGAAGATGGCTGTCTCCGATTCAGCGAGGGAGACAAAAAAAACAAACAAGCTTACTCAGTAATTATGCATGAACAGCCCACATTTAATCATAGCTTTTCAACATGCACTTTATAATTTACACTTCAATAATGATCCTTTTCTGGGGAGTGTGATGCCCACTGAAGCTGGCCCACTCATTAGATAAAACCAAATGTGCTTATCTTTCACATTTAAATATTCAGTTCAACAACAAATCAATGCAATTATTGTGTGAGTCATTCAGCTGCTGAATCAAACATTGTGTCACTGAACATATTTCAGTTGCTCAGACCTTAATACTGATACTGATAATAACATATTACATAACTGCTCTTAAACTACATCAGGGTCATTTTGAGTAGCTTTTATCATTCTAATTTGCATAAAGAAAACCAGTTTTTTCAAAATCATAACAAAAACAAAAGAACATTATTTACACAAGGTGCTTATATGGTTGGAATTTTCAGCACTAATTTTGTTACTCAAAATAGTGCTTGAATTATTATTTTATTACATTTTTTGCATATATTGTTCAGGAAATCAAGAAGCTGAAATCATAATATAATGTGACCCTTTTATATTCAAATGACACAAGAAAGACGCGAACACTCCATCTTTTTACCAAACCAGGGGATACTTATGGCCTCACGGGTGCCGGAGCCCGGGGTGGAGGGTGGCAAATGGATCCACTCGTTTTTAAAAGTGCTCTGTTCTATTGTCCATAGATCTCGCCAGCCGATCTTGCATTGTTCCACACTCTCCATTCTCCCTGCTTGGCCTGGGAAACTGCCTTTACGCACCTCGTCCTCTCCTCCTGCTTTTGCACCTCATTGACTACCAGCTTCATTGAGCTGGGGCTGCTTTGTGCCATGTAGGAGGAGCTGAACTGAGACCAAGGCCTCCTCTTCCATGCTGTACTTGCCCCATGATATCACCGATATAAAGGGCAAGCTTTGCATCTTCCACAGGTGCTGCCGCCCTCACACATTCATTGTGTGACTTTTATGACCCTTAATAATAGACAATTAACACAAAATAGATCATGGTCCTAAGCAGATGCTCAGAATGAGCTGGAGGGGTTAGTGGCGCATGTGTGCAGTCTATTGCTCCCAACACGTTGGGGAAAACAGAGTGAAAAAAAAGTGGACTGGAAAATGCCAGCAACAATTGCGATTGTTTAAAACATGCTTTCAAAAGTTCTTAACAAATTGATGCAATTGTAAGTGTTGCTTTAGTACATCTCATTATAATATTTGAGAACCCTCATCTGCACTAACTCCACCCCATTTTTGCGCATTTATGCCGGAATGCACATTAACTAAGGTTGAACCGCGAAGAAAACTGCTGCCACAAAGCATTCCCTAAAAAGTCGCCAATAACATTGCGCTTGTTTAGTACATTTCATCCTAGACTTCCAACTCGTTTGAAACAATTGTGACAGACAAAACACTTTAGTACTTCTACCACTAAGGCTTTTAACAGAAGCTTTAATGCCCCTAGCTTGGGAACCAAGAGATTCTATAGAGAACAATGATTATTTAATGGTAACTTGTGTTCCTTGAATGAAAGATTATGTAAGATTATCTAATGACAGACAGATGCCTGACAGGTAACTGCTCCTCTATAATACAGTCTGTAATGGACAGGTGATGGATGAAAGGCACTAAATAATTCTGGAAGAAGTTCTATAAATATCAGAAGTGTTAATCAAGTATTTTTTAAAACCCCAAAGTAATGACTAAAGCTAAGGTTTACAATTTTAGAAAAGCAAACTATGAAGGTATGAAACAGAGACTAACAGAAGTAGATTGGAGTAAAAAACATCCACAGAAAAAGGATGGCTGTTTTTTAAAAATGTAGTACTAGAGGTGCAAAACAATTACATCCCAAAAGTAGACAAATCTAAATCTAAAACAAAATGGCCAAAATGGTTTAATAGAACAATTTAAAAAATATTCAGCGAAAAAAGGCACTTTACAGAGCGTTTAAAAGGGACCAAAAACAAAGTACACAGAAAAAGTACTTGGAACTGCAAACACAAGTCAAAAAGGAAGTTAGAAAGGCCAAGAGAGAGATAAAAATCAATATTGCTAAGGGGGCTAATACCAATTCCAAAATGTTTTTTCAACTCAATTTTTTATACTTTAGTGAAATGCCACACATGAAAATGATGAAGGTCATGACATTTTTCCCTCGCAGCTGTGCATGCCCACCTCAATCTGGACCTGAACACACTTAAAACACTTTCAATTTCAATGCAGAATTGTGAACAATTGTGGGGTTTTTTTGTATTTTATTTTTTATGTTCAGTCTACGGATCACATTCTAAACCAGTTTCAAATCACTTCATATTTTTTTTTTTTATATAAAACCGCATACACATGAAATATTTAATTTGGTACACATAATTAGGGTTCTATCAGTTCAAATGAACTGCATTCAGTACATGAGAATGGTTCTATACAGAACATAAAGACAGGGGAGTCCATACTAAATGAATCAAAGCAGTGGTTCAGGCAGGGAACTCACTTTTAATCAGTCAGTCAAATCAAGTCATCAAGCGTCAATAACCAGACATTGTCAATCGAAATAGCCTTACCTATCACTAACAGCGTAATTACTTATCCAATGAGCATGAAGGAAAGGATTTAAATCTTACCTGAACCATTACCTCTCTGCTGTGAGTTAAGAGTTCGCCTCCTCCTCCCCAGCCTCCACCTGTTTTTTGGCTTCGTCTAAGGGGGAGGGCAGTTATCCTGCCCCCCTGCCCATGGCTTCACTACAGTCAGCCTCTGCACTTATCAGCGGGAAAATTTATGGACAGGGGTTTTCCCGAGGCGAGGCCAAAGATGTATTATATGTTAAATGTTTTATCCAAGAACGTATAATATGCATAAATGTGTTATCGTGTCTAACCTGTAATAAATATTTTACCTATCGCATGAGTTCCCTGACTGAAACCATGTGGTTCTATATAGAGAAATAGAATGGCAAATCAAAAAGGCGTATAAAGTTATTTAGTCTTTAAAGAGATTGCAGCTCACAAGGTATTCCATACATTTTCCTTTCATGCACATTCATTCTCTAATGAAGTCTCAGAAGTGCAGTTTGTCTCCACCCCTTCAGGCCCTTCTTTTCTGTCAGTTACCAGCCTGCTGCTTCCCTAATGACTGCCACTCTTGCAGCCAGTAAGATGCTTGACCTAGAAGACACTGCTGAGATGAAATGACCTGGGAAGTGCCAGAGTAAAAGACAGATAACCTGAGAACACTTTTACCTGTGCAGTCCCAACACATTTAACACATTCTCTACCCTTGCAAATGTCTACAGATTTTAACTGCAGAAATGGTCTTCTCCATTACTTGATAAAGACCAACACTGTAATTATGATTACTTGTACACATTGTATAAAGCATAAATGCTGAACACATTCACCTTCAGCCCAGATGCCAGGGGAAAAGCACTAAACTAATTAAATAAGAAGATATTGCTCATTTATCTGGTGGATTGACCTACATTTAATTCCACTGTATGGTTTTTAGGTCAGCTGAAGGTGTATTAGGGTTAAGCACTCCTGTGTCTAAAGATGACTCACTTAAGGTTTGGAATACACAGATCAGTATCTTGGTTAATTCGATTCTCCAGGTTTACAGTAATCAGGCACAATACACTATTGGATTCCGTGTTGGGACACTATGGAAGATCACGTTTCAAGACAAACACCAGCAGAGTTAAGTTCAAAGTGTAATCCATTACCAAGTTCCAGAGAAAACAGAGCACAAAGCACAAAGACTGAGAGACCCATAATGGTTGTTACAGGTACCTTACAAGTCCAAGTAGAAAAATAGATTAAATACAAGAACATCAACCTCTGTTAGAGCTACAATATAGCTAAAGACTCTCATTTGTAATTTTCTACTTACGTAATAGAACATTCTTCTTTCAGCTCAGTCAACGCAAACAGGTTTCAAGAAGATAGGAAGCTTGTCTCCACAGATAAGCTTTCTTTGAGGAATATAAACATAAACAGAAGTCTAAAAAAAAATGTAAGACACAAGAATTCAGTTTTAATTTTTTTTTTTCTTTTTTCCTTGGCAGTTTTGTTGTGTTTCTGAAAGGAGAATCCACCCAATAATTATACACGTACAGTAAATCAAAAGGTCTCCTAAATAGCCCTCTTTGTCTACACCTTCTTGTCACCTCCTTTAAACTTTATGTTTAAAAAAAAAATCCATTGTTTTCTACTTATTATTATTATTATTATTATTATTATTATTATTATTATTATTATTATTATTATTATGCTAGTATTTTGATATCCAGTATGAGAGAAAAACCCAGTACAACTGTACAATACTTGTGTTACTTTGTACATACTTGTACAGAGATACCGCATAATTTAGATTTTTTTCTGTGCATAATTCTCTGGGGTGTAAAGTTTGAACCACACATGTTTTTATTGTGTTGTTTGTACCTTGTAATTGTTTTTTATACATTGCAGTTGACTCTTTTATTGTTTTCTAGGACCCCCTTGTGAACAAGGCTTCTGTCTCAATGGGTAAATCTCCGGGTTAAATAAATAAATACAAAATGTCCTTCGTTGGTATCATAACTTTGCTCATGTTTCCACTTGTAATGCATTATCTCACCCCATGTGTTGAATTTTAAGAATGTTATCAGCACCTGTTTTGCCTGTGGAGTCCTTCTTCCTAATGAGTCGCTGTTATCAGGCTATTCACCTGTTCATTTCCCTTTCAATGTGATGCACGGCACTGATCCTCCTTCATCAAGCTGGCATCCCATGGGAAATATGACCAAGCTCATACACCGTTCCCCAGTTCATCCACATCCACTCATTTCTTCAAGAATAATAGAGTGGGTTTTTTTTCTAGTCTCATTGAGAGATGAAATGAATCTGATCTGATATTATATTATATTATCTTGTATGACCGCTTACCTTCTAAATAGGGCTGTGATTCACAATTCCACATTAGAAAATATAATTTGTTTGAACTCAGAATAAAGGAGAAGACCTGTTGGAGAAAGCTAAGCATCTAGAAATGAAAATCTCACTTGATTGAGGTATAAAGCATTTGTAATGACCCAAACTACTACCCCACATTTATTTTGAACTCAGTTTTATATTTGAATTGCTGGTGCAATGATCCGGTTAATACCTGTTTAGGGTTTATACCTTTAGATTATTAGGGTCTGCCTGCTACAGTTGGGCTCAGTCTAAGACAGCGAGAGGTTAATCTGATGTTGCTCTGGACAAAGAATCCCACTGGAACAATAAGGCCAAGTAAAAAAAAAAATAAAAAATCTGGCTGAAATTCAAATGGGGAATAATGACCTAACTGACTTTTCCTTTCAGTCTTATTTAAACCTCCCTCATGTCACCTGTTGACCAAATCCCACTTGCTTCCCTCTCCCATTGGGGTGTCGTACCAGGAGTCAAAAACCAATAACATCACTCCTACCTCAAAAGAAGTGAGCGTGAGAATGAGATCTGAGCCATGGTGTTTGTTTTTCTTTATCCCTAGTTGTTGTTAATCTGTTCTTCTTTCTTCTCTTATGAAGATAGCAAGTTCTGCTTCCATGCTACTAATCACACATTCACTTTGGCAATTACATTATCTTTATAGTCTTGCATAATGTTTACGAATGTTACTATCTGATTTACATCAAGCAGCTCGCTTAACTTCTATATTTTTACTACAGCTGTCCTAAGGATGTGGTTTCTCTAACTTTTTCAGTTTGGTTTTCATCCAATAACACAGAATGTGCACTAGATGTGCATCTTTCTTTATGTTTGTAGCTTTTTCTCTTCTTCCCTTCTCCTTGATAGTTATTGACAGTGAGATTTTCAACTCTAAGCTGCTTAGCTTCCTCCATGTCTTCCCTTTTATTCTGAGTTCAAGCAAATTATATTTTCTAATGTGGAATTGTGAATTAGGCCTATAGCCCTATTTAGAAGGTAAGCTATCATACAACATCAAATAAATCAGATCAGATTCATTACATCTCTCAATGAGACTAGAAAAAAAAATGATGCCTCATGATACCCTGTATTTTTTAATATTATGAATACTGATTTAGAAAGTCATTGCAAGCATGTCTTGCTTTTTTCACCCCCTTTGCTACAAACTGAAACTATACTGAACATGTTGCACTTGTTGCACTCAGCTCACTTTACATCTAGTTTCAAAGGCATTCAGCTATTTCTACACCACGCTTGAATACACACATCTAGAGAAACATATTGATGAACAAGAAACTGTGTTACTCGGTTGTAATTCAAACAGGACAAACATCAAGGAAGCAAACATATTGTATTTTCACCAAGTGCTAAGTGTGTCACATCTAAATATTTTAAACATTACAAATAACATTATGTTGTTCGTTAAAAACAAATGTTGGGGGAAAAAAATCAAAGAAGTTGTATTTTATGTAGTACAGTACTGTTTTTGTTCAGTTGGTGTATGCTGCCACCTACTGCTAACATTTGTAAATACCCACGTTGGTTTAAAAAAAGGCTCCCTGCTTATCTAATATTTATATCTTCGATGACAGGTGGTAGGACGTTCCACTGTGTAATTAAGAGATATATAGACTTGGAGGATGAAATCAACAGCCTTCTGTATTTAAGTTACTGAATGGTCTTAGCTTAGCTTTCTGTTTCCAACCATATATATATTCCAGTATCCACTAGGTGGCAGTGTCATTCTGTTTCTTATATACTAAAAGCACCGTATTTCTGTAACTCCTAATACTACAACCAGAAGTATAGCTGTATTTGTAACCCTGTGTATAGCTTCACATTATTGCGCCCTCTAGTGATCTGACACTTTATGGTGCTGTCACTTATTTATATGAAGGTACACTGACTTATCCAAAGAGCTACTTACTGTTTAATTGTCATTATTGTTACAGCTATAGCCAAAACTTTTCTATCACCCTATAGAATTAACAAATGTTGTTTAATAAAGTCATTTGAAACCTGCTGAATAATGTAACGTTATAGTGCAGTACTGTTATGGCTTCCTGTAGACTTTTGCAATATAATTGTGTAGTTTCTTTAATTACATTATGTTCAATACATTTTAGTTATGTCTCAATCCTAAAATTTGATGTGATGCTAAACCTTTGGCCAGAGCTGTACCGGTCCTCTAATAAGAT